>NC_037668.1:14783902-14855531 GCF_003255815.1 Theropithecus gelada | reverse complement strand
TCCTGAAATAGTTGCTGCTTTGGTATGGGAAGGGACCTGGTTACTGTTCTTCTGGCCCAGCATGATGTTGTGAAATGATGGCCTCTGTGTGAGAGCAATCGAAGAGGAGGGGGTTGGAGAGAACCACCTTGGGGTGGTAGAATGAAGAGTAACCAAGACATAAGGGAAGCTGATGAGGATGGCAGCAGAGGAGACTCTCATTCTGCTACATGAGGTGCTCAGAAACCTGGGTTCTACTGAATGCCAATCACATAAGAAGCAGAGAGACAGCAGGCAGTGTACAGAAGCAGAGAGAAGACGGTGGACAGCCTGGGAATCACAAGAATGATTTTAGAGGTAGATACCTCTAAGATGGAGGCAAATCTTTAAGCCTATTTATTCACCTATAAATAGGAATGATAGTAGCTGCCCTACCTCTCTAGCTGGGACATTTGTAATGAATAAGTGAAGTAAAGTATGTCAAAGTGCTTGAAATCTATAAAACTCTGCCCCAGTCACATGCCTTTAGAACAATACATATTGCCAGAAGCAGATCACTTGGGCCTCTCCTACCATTTTCTTCATCAAAGCTGTTGAGATAACGTTCCAGCTTTTCTCGCAGGCAGTTGTTGATGAAAAGGGTTTCCTTCAGGTGCTGCCGCTGGCTCTGGATCTCATCTTCTGCAGCCATTCCACCAGGACATGGAATGAGATGGGAAATGAAGAATGCCGATCACTGAAGGGGGAGTCAGGGGCCTCTCATCAAGATCCCTGCCTTTCACCATTCTTTTGCCAACTTCATCTTCTCATCAGGGAACAAAAGGCAACTTTCTTTAATAGCTTTTAAGGTTTCAAACAAAGCATGGCCAAGTGCTAAGCAAACTCCACAGGGATGCCTCCCACATGGAGATGTGGGAAGTATAAGGCAGGTTGACAGGAGGTGGGAAAACACTGGAGGTCTCTGAGTAGGGCTTTTCTAGCACTAGGAAAGGTGTGACCACCTCCTTGAGATGACTTATAGGTACTAGGGAACATCTTCCTCTCTACAAAATATCTCTCCTGAACATCTTTTGTTGTTGTTGTTGTTGTTTGACAGAGTCTCTTTCTGTCGCCCAACCTGGAGTAGTGAGGCACCATCTTAGCTCACTGCATCTCCGTCTCCCGGGTTCAAAGGATTCTCATGCCACAGCCTCCCAAGTGGTTGAGACTACAGGCATGCACCACAATGCTTGGCTAATTTTTGCATTTTTAGTAGAGATGGGGTTTCAGCATGTTGGCCTGCCTGGTCTTGAATCCTGACCTTAAGTGATCCACCCACCTAGGCCTCCCAAAGTGCGGGGTTTATAGGTGTGAACCACCATGCCTGACCCTGAACATCTTTAACAGATGGCAAAGACCTTCCTCTGCACCTTATTGTGAAATTGTAAAGAGAAATAAGGATGGCTTTGTCAGAGGATGGTATGAGTAATAAAAGCCACATACTTATACCCATCCCTGACAAAATGACAAGCCTAATGTGGTTTACATTACTATGAAAGCTCAATGAGTGAATTATTATAATCTCTTTCTATTTGTGTAAAAGAGTATATAAAGCACATAGTCCCCTAACAATCCAAACTTTTGCCCCCAAAGTAAAGTCACACATTCAAGTAAGGGAGAGGAGACATAGGTCAAGGTTTTAGTCTATACACACAGCAGTGAGGCTACCAACTCAAAGGGCTCTTATATACCTAGAGAAGTTCCAGTGGTTAGCGTGGAGTTATTCTGGGAAGAGGGCATGCTGGTGGCATTGCTGTTAGATTCAGCATTTTCTCCAGCAGATAGCCTCGTTGTTTATTTAGATTGAATTACAACATTGAGACTAAACTAACAGAGATTGTAAAAATACCTTGGTGCTGCACAAAGATTGAGAACCCTGGCTATTTACCAAAGGGTTGCCAGGATCAAAGTCTTTTCTTTATGGAAGTCCCCTGATATTCTAGTAGTCAGATGGAACCTTCTGGGAAAGCAAGCACCTGAGGGGAGATGGAGACTGGAGCTTGAAACCCAGGAACCATTATAATTGCACCTCCAAACTTTTGGACAAGCCTGCCAACATTCTTGGGATGGCTAGGACAGCTTGGGAAAACTGTTCAGGAACTATAATTATCAAGAATATTTCAGGAAGGCTGGGCGCGGTGGCTCACATCTGTAATCCCAGCACTTTGGGAGGCAGGGGTGGCTGAATTGCTTGCGCTCAGGAGTTTGAGGCCAGCCTGGGCCACAAGGCAAGACCCTGTCTCTACCAAAAAGGCAAAAATATAGCCGGGAGTAGTGGCATGCATCTGTGGTCTCAGCTACTCAGGAGGCTGAGGTGGGAGGCATAGACAGAAGAGAAGTGATCCCCTGATGTACCTCTTCACTTCCTATGTATCAATTCCTCCCTGGTTTTGTGAGACTGAGATAGGGAGACTCTTATGGAATATCTGTCCTTTCCCTTCAGCTGCCTGAATTTCCTGGGCTACTGGCCTACACATGTGTAACTATGGTCACCTCCACATTCGTGACAAACAGAAGGAAGCAGAACCAACAAACTGCATACCCTACATGCAAACCTGAAACTATAGTGTGTCATAGTATTAATTTATAAGATATATCAGAAGCTATATGATTTCAATCCTTTTAAATTTATTAAGATTTATGTCAAGGGCTAGCATATGGTCTATTCATTAGTACGTCCCACGTGTACTTGAGAGGAAGTATATTCTGTTTTTGTTGAGTGGAGTATTCTATAGATGTCTGGTAGGTTATGTTGTTTAAATCTTTTATTTCTTTATTGTTCTTCTGCGTAGTTGCTCTATCCATTATTGAAAGTTGTGGTATTAAAGTCTCCATCTACTATTGTTAAATTGTCTATTTCTCTCTTCAATACTGTCAGTTTTTGCTTCCTGTGTTTTGAGGTTCTGTTAGATGCATGTGTATTTATAATTGTACTCTCTTCCTGATGGATTAACCCTTTTATCATCACACAATATTCCTCATTGTCTTTGGTAACATTTTTTGCCTTACAATCTCTTGTTTATTTTGTCTGGTATTAGGATAGTTGTTACTGAAACACCAGAAGTTTGATTTAAGTCTTGCTGCTCACTGCAGAGAAAGCCAATCACTGAGCCAACTAGTATTGCCAGGGAAGAAGGCTTTCATCAGGTATTGCAACTTAGGAGATGGGAGATCAGTCTGAAATCCATCTTTCTGATCAATAAAAATTCAGGGTTTAGATAGCAGGGAAGAAATGGAACTACATGTAGGAAAACAGGAATTACGGAGAGGTAAGAAAGAGGAATTGGTCAACAGGAAGCATGTGGTCACTTAGGCAATTATGATGGAATAAGGGGTCTGAAATCTCATTGTTCAGATGTGGTACTCTGGTAAATTTCAGTTCTTTGATACTATCTGGAAGGCCCCATGGTTGGTTTCCTGAGAAAGGAACTCAGATAATACAAATGTAACTTTCTCAAATTTCAAGACTGAAAGGGTCAATTTCTATGTTTATTCAAAAGAAACCGTAAACATCAGTTCTATGGGACAATTGGGTTGGTTTAAAACTCATTTCAGCTTTCTTATAGTTGCTAATTACATAATTATGTTACATTGGCAAAGGGATTTTGCAGATACAATTAAATTAACCTTAAAATGGTGAGATTATAAAGGTTGACTAATGTAATAACATGGACCTTTAAAGTCTGGGTCTAGAGGTCAGAGGTCAGTGAACTAGGAAGTCAGAGAGATCCAAAACATGTTAGTGATTCAATGAGGAAGAGACCCTTCATTGCTGGCTTTGGAGATGGTGAGAGTCACAAATAAAGTCCTCAGTCCAACAACTTCATAATTAGTGCTACCTGCAAATATGAGCTAACAATATTTTTAAATGCATTTACAATATGTGGTGAACAGATTCACATTGTCTCTGACTACACTTCTCTTTCGCTTTGTCCCTGCATGCTACTATGTCTGTCTAGATGGGGGGACACAAACACCAGGTCTTTGTGCAGCCTTCTGTCCTCTGCTGGAATGCTATTGCTCACTAGAGTCAGCTAGTACTGCTGAAGGTGGCTGAGTACAGACAACTGATGGTGTTAGAAGCCATAGGTGCTTGATTAATCTAGGCTCTAACTTTCACCCATCTCAAAGTCCTAAAAGTTCTCCTTATAGCTTCCTATCAGATTTATACAGATTAAACCTTGCTCTTCCTTGGACCCCTAAGGCCAGGGCTTCTAATATCTTCATCACTTTTGAGGTATCTAGTAACTCTTCTTTCTGGAGTTTCAGTTACTTCATCCCCACTGCCAAGTGAAAAGTTACCAGATGACCAGCCCAAAGCCTCATATGCAAATCAGGGCTAAACACTGGCTGGATGATATTTTGTCTAGATCAGCCATAGGTGTTGTCAAATGTGACAAGAATATTATTTCTAAAAGTTCCACACTACAGAAACACACTAGAACTTACTTCCCAAGTTAAAAGACAAGCTGGAGGAGTGGTTGTTACATCTCAGGCCAAGTATTGTTCTTTCCAGGATTACAACTTGGCTCCCAAAGTTGCCAAGCTATTGCTTAGACAAATTATTTAACTTCTGTTATACCAAAATTATTGCCAGGTCCCTACAATTTGCACCTGGCTGCTATACCTCTATGAAGACTAGAATTACCTATGAGTAAGAGTCCAAAATAAGCTTTCTAAATCAATTCAGACCTGTCTTACATACTTTTTGGTTTACAATTGATAACCATGAAGGAATTATGAGTGGAAGTGCCCTGACCTTTGACAAATCTCCTATCGGTGCTTGGTACCAGCTTGAGCTATCTTTATTGCTCAAACAAATAGGACAATTTGGTGAGGCCTCAGAGATCCACCCCCTCCAGAGAATCCCTGATTTCCCAAAATTTGGTTGATATCTAAGGTGTTTTGTTGTTGTTGTTGTTGTTTGTTTTTTTTTGTTTTTGTTTTTTGTTTTTTTTGTTTTTGTTTTTTGCCATACAACTCATTTTCTGGAGTTTTACTTGCTTCCAACAATGAAGACAAGTTGTTCTGCTTCCATGATGATGGAGAGCAGGCAATTACTTTCTGGAGTTTCAGTTCACTTCTAACAGGAAAAGAGAGTTTGATTTTTTCCTGCTTCTAGGATGGTACAGAGCAGTGTTCAGCCTGGGCCCCATTCCTAGGTAAGTAACTGAATCTGTGTTTTGTCTTGGAAATTCTCCTAAATCACTAAAGTTAAGATTAACAAGCAACTGGTCATAATTTCTTCTTACCATTACAGTGCTCAGCAATCATATAAATTGTGTGATCATTACTTTTCTTAACTGGTTTTTTTTTATTTGTTTGTTTCTGTTTTTGTTGTTTACTTTTTTCTCCATTGGGTTTGACCAGTTCTATCTGACTTGATCAAATCAAAAGGAAATTTCCAAATTATGGGGAAAAGGCCTCTGAATTGGATAAATCCCTAGAGAAAATAAATAAATAAATAAATAAATAAATAAATAAACAAACAGATAAATAAATTTAAAAAGAGGGAGAGCCGAGTGGGGAGCGGGAAAAGCAGCCATCAAGAAAATAAGTTTTGACTACCTGAGGGGCTTTATTTATATAACAAGGCCACCTTTGCTGGTCAAACCAAACTAAAAGAGCAATGGTTGTCACCTTACACCCAGGCTGCAGTTCAGTAGCTAAGGTTCTGCCCCCTTTTTCACCATGACAACCTGGGTTCACTTCCTAAATCAATTTCTCTCCAGTTTGATACTTGTGTTACTTTTGAACATTTTTTTCCAGGGAGCTTTCTTAGCAGGAGCTTTGTTGGCTTCCTCCCCAACTGTTACAGAACAGCTTGACCGAATTCAAAATCCAGAAGGTCAGAGGGTATCCTGGGAAGATGATGGAATGAGAAGTACCTGGAATCTAGACAACAACTGCACTGGCAAGATCTGTCTGATGTAAATATTTCAGAACTCTGGAGCCTACTGAAGGCTTGCAACTTCCAGAGGAAGGCCCAGATGGTAAACTGTAGATAATTTCAGCCAATTTCGGCCCTTAGCACAATAGCAGTTACCCAACACTACCCCCAAAGCAGTCAGCTTGTGTTCCTACAGTAAGCTGCACACATCTTTCAGGATCAGAATTAGCAAAAAGGATGCTGTCTCCAAATATTGGGGGTCTGGGCTGGGTGCAGTGGCTCATGCCTGTAATCCTAGCACTTTTGGAGACCGAGGTGGGTGGATTACCTGAGGTCAGGAGTTGAAGACCAGCCTGGCCAACATGGTAAAACTCTGTATCTACTAAAATTAGCCAGGTATGGTAGAAGGCACCTGTAACCCCAGTTACTCAGGAGGCTGGGGCAGAAGAATCACTTGACCCAGGAGGCGGAGGCTGCAGTGACCTGAGATCATGCCATTGTACTCTAGCCTGGGTGACAGAGCAAGACTTCATCTCAAAACACACACACACACACACACACACACACACACACACACACACAGGCACATATTGGGTCTCTGTTCTCTAATGGCTGATTGCAGCACAGGACAAAGCATCTGGCAGCAACTGTTGTGCCTCCCCCCAGTGTAGCAAACTCCTTACCCTAAGCTGAAGCAACTTCCAGAAACTTTAAAGGGATGGTACCCTTTTTTTACCCTCCCTCAATTTTTCTCTTTTTCCCCTTTTTGTAGCCAGACATTAAAGGATAAAATATTCAAGAGTAGCTGCATACAGCTGCATATACAGGTAAAATTAGGGAATGACCACACACCCAGGGAAAGGTTCAGGCTCAGAAAACATCTGTGAAGACCATAATTTTTTTACCTCAGGCTGATCCTTGATACAGAGACAACCTACAATAAAAAAAATAATAATAATAACAAAAAATAGCAAACCCTGAGGAAGGAGAAGAATCTAAGTTCTAGAGTTAATCACACTAGTAGATTCAAATGTCCAGTTTTCAACAACAATAACAACAACAATAAAAATAAATAAAAGCAAAAAAAAAAAAAAAAAAAAAAAACCAGAAACTCTTACTGAAAAATACCTCAGAGTCAAATTCAGCCTAGGCCATGGGGAAAAATGAAGAGAAAAATAATAAATAATTAAAGAGAATAAAAATTCAAAAAGAAACCTGCTGGAACTTCTACTTGACAGACTTTAAAACAGCTGTCTTAAAGGTGCCCAAAGAGCTACAGGAAGATGTAGCAAAAGACAAGAAAATGATGCATGAACAAAAGGAAAATATAAATAAATGATAGAAAATCAAAAAAGAAAGAAAAAAGAAGTACTGGATCTGAAAAGTAAAATAAGTGAAATAAAAAATTAACTAGAGGGATTCAAAATCACATTTGAAGAAAGTTGAGCAGGCAGAAGAAACAGTGAACCCGAAGATAAGGCAACAGAAATCATCCAGTTTGAGGAACAGAAATAAAGAAACAACTGAAGGAAAGTGAACAGAGCCTACGTGACCATCAGGTGGACCAACGTATGCATTGTGGAATTTCTTTGTTGTTGTTGTTGTTGGGGGCTCAGGGGATGGGGTTTCGCTCTTGCTGCCCAGACTGGAATGCAATGGTGCGATCTCGGCTCACCGCAACCTCTGCCTCCTGGGTCCAATTGATTCTCCCGCCTCCGCCTCCCAACAAGTTGGGATTGCAGGCATGCACCACCATGCCTGGCTAATTTTGTATTTTTAGTAGAGACAGAGTTTCTCCATGTTGGTCAGGCTGGTCTCAAACTCCTGAACTCAGGTGATGCTCCTGCCTTGGCCTCCCAAAGTGCTGGGATTACAGGCACGAGCCACTGTGCCTGGTCTTGCATTGTGGAATTTCTAAAGAAGGAGAGAAGGGCAAGAGAGAATATTTGAAGAAATAATGGCTGAAAACTTCCCAAATTTGATGAAAGACATGAACACAAACACAGTAGCCTAATAAACTCCAAATAAGATAAACTTAAAGAGACCTATACCAAAACACATTATAATCAAACTTTCAAAAGTCAGAGAAAGAGAATCTTTAAATCAGTAAGAGAAAAGGAACAGGTTATATGCAAGAAATGTTTAATAAGATTATCAACAGATTTCTCATCAGAAACTTTGGAAGCTGGAAGGACAGGAAATCAAAAGCTGCCAACGGCCAGGAGTGGTGGCTCACGTCTATAATCCCAATACTTTGGGAAGCCGAGGCAATAGGATCATTTGAGGTCAGGAGGTCAAGACCAACCTGGACAACATGGTAAAACCTTGTCTCTACTAAAAATACAAAAATTAGCCAGGCATGGTAGTGGGTGACTGTAATCCCAGCTACTTGAGAGACTGAGGTGGGAGAATCACTTGAACCTGGGAGGCGCAGGTTGCAGTGAGCTGAGATCGCGCCAGTGCACTCCAGCCTGGGTGATAGAGTGAGACTCCGTCTTAATAAACAAAAAAACAAACAAAGTTACCCATGAAAGGGAAGAGGATCAATAAATGGGTATTCCAAAAAGTCAAAAGCCACACAAATATCAAGCCAAAATAAACTAGTTCCCTGACTGCAAATTGAACCCAGGCTATGGCAGCAAAAGTACAGAACTTTAAGTACTGAACGGCAAAGTAGTGCAGACTTTACTGTGAATCCTGGAAGGGATCCAGAGCAGGCAGTTTGAGCTTATGAAGAATTTTACTTTGTTTTGGATCAAATTTTGCTCTTTAATTTAGTCAAGAGAATTTTTCCCCTACACAACACAGATAATATTGTCAAGAGAATTTTTAAGGGTAGCTCTATGACACTAGTATGTGCCTTTCTTTAAATTTGATCTTCCTATCAGCTGTTTAAAATCAGAGATCTCTAAATTTTTTTACATTCAGATGTCTAATTTAAGGGATCCATCTTCAGTCCACTGGCAACTAGAATTTCCAATGGTGTAATTATTCCAATAGCAATTCAACCAAATAGCCTCTTTGTGGAAAGCCCAGGATGTCATTTTCCAGGTTAACTTCCTGGGAAGTTCATACAAGAGGCAATCCCAAAGATTCCCCTCCAAGAAAAAAGTTCAATGCAAGGAGTAGGCCACAGATGGTTAAGGATGATATTTGCCTCCAGATATCATCTGGACGCATTTGTGGGGGCTTCCAGTCACAGACCTGTGAGTCTGTGATACCATGTAGGCCCTCTTGGGATTGAGCTTTCCCAGGACTAATCAGGCAACAAGAGTTGAGACGACAAAAGCCTCGAAGGGATGGGATTTCTTAAGGCAAACCCCAAGAGCTTGACATAGTCAGAACAAAAAGTGTGCTCGGGTTCCCAACCATTTTCAGACAGGCTACCTAGTATGACCTGAAAATTACCACCTCTTACCAGATAGGTGAAACCAAGAGAAAGTGCTCCCACTTGGTCACAAGTCAAGCTCTCAAAGGAGATAAAATAAGATGAGAAGGAACCTCAACCAATACTCCCCTTTATGACAGAATAACACAAAAAGACAAAGACAAAGGAACAGACAATTTCTGGGAAGAAAGGGATTAAACAATTTGAATTGGTACCACAAAGTACCAAGAAGCACACCAGAGTCACTACACCCAAGACTAGTCACACAAATCCTTTTCTCCCATTAATCAAGATTTTGGAGAGGGAATAGAAACTGATTTTTACTATTCACTTGATCAGATTCCACACAGAGAAGGAGGCCAGCAACCTGGCTGTTAAAAAATTCTTACCCTTATGACAGCTGATCTGATCCTGGGTTCTTCACTGCAGCTTCCAGAAGAGCAGAGCTTTGCTATCCTGCTTACAGCTCCAAAACTGTAGGGGCCAATGGAAACCCTCCCTCTTAACCCTCTGAAGTTTCACTCAAAAATCAAGTCACAAAAGGCAGATTAGTAGGTGAAAAGGCATGAAACGTACTGACATGTACATGGGGAGAGCCACAGAGTGATTACCCTACCCACAATGGGATGCAGAAGCTTATATACCATCTCGAGGTAACAGAATGAATGAGGGCTCAAAGCATGGCCAAAACCAGGCACCATCAGAGTCAGAGGTATATCCATTTATTGTGGACAAGACAGGTTATCGGAGGGAGAGAAGAGGAGGCTTGGCTAGCAAAGTTGGTCTTAATATGTAAATGAAACCTTACAGGTAGCAGCACTCAGAGAGAATAAACCCTAAAAGTTTCTTTCAGACCTTTACAGGTGTCAGACTCTCAGTTCATCTTTCCTGGATCTGGGCAAGGAGACTTGGCTGCATCAATGCAGACTCTCTACAGACGCAAATCTCTCCAACAAAAGGCAACTTTGCAGGGCTACTTCTGCAGCTGGCTCTCTGAACAGACATCTCAAAATATGTCAAAGAAATGTATTTTGGGGTAAAATACTTTTAATTTCTTGACGTCTACATCCTGATGCACCTGCCGTTTCAACGCACCATAGTTGGTGGCAACTCCATTCTTCCCTACACTCAAGCCAAAAAAACAGACTCTCCTTGAGGCTGGTCTTTTTCTCACAGCACACACACAATTTGTCAGAAAAATTATGTTTCCTATTTGAGTTAATTACAGACTTTGATCTGCCCAATCTTTCTCTTTCTTGGTCTCTGAATTTTGGCAAAGGAGTCTCCTGATACAGGCGGGATCGAGTCTAATGAGGGGAATGAGGAGGCTCAAAACCCTCAGACTTATTTAAGAGCCTTAATCTCTGGGTCGGGGTTTGGGCCGCCTTTGAACCTTTTCTTTGGGCCTACTTGTCAAAATCAGCCTGGCCAGGCCTGTCTTCAAGGCCCAGGGGCAAGGCCAGGTCCTCCCGATGGTTCTTGAAGCTTCTCCCGCACCCTCCCCTTTCCTGTGACCTGCAGAGAAGCTTCAGGGGGCATTTACTCAATTTGCTAGGAGCCCAGGAGGCGCAGGTGCGCGTGACTCTGTGGTTCCCACCGCACCCGCCGCCCTCCTTTGTCCTCTCGCTGTCTGAGGCAGGTAGCAAAGTTCCCGGTGAACTTGGGCGCCAAAGACACCCCGCCAGAGAGGGACCGGTAGGAAAGGGCACCGGCCCTTAGTTCCTTTTCAGTAGGGATCCGAAAAAGGTCTTGAAGAAATAGAACGGGAGAGTTGGAAGTAGATCAAAGGGAAAAAAGGAAATCCTAGGAGATTTCCTATCTGAAGGCACCACGAAGAGAAAGGCCGCCTCCTCTGGGCCGAATCCTCACTTCACTGGTGAACCGAGTTCCAGTCTCCGTTGGAGACCAAATCAGTTGACTTTGGCTTGACTCCTAGTGAAGAAGCCACTCTTTGTCCTCCCCTGTTTAGCTCTTGATCCTGAAGGACTTGATTGTCTCTCTCGGGCTTTCCATGGATCCCAGGGATGCAACTGAGAAGCTTGTATTTAATGCACTTACTTGAAGTAAGAATAGTTTAAAGTATTTTTGCAAATAAAAGGTTTCCTTTTGCACTGAAGACATTCAGATGTGAGGAAAATCACTCGGCTGGGGAAAGCAAATGCTGCTGCTGAGAATGTCTCACAAACACAAATTACACATCAGCAGGTAGGTTTGACTCTCAGGTTGGGCACATTTTAAGCGCACTGTTGGTGGCATTTAAGATGAATCTAGGACATTCATGATTAATATTTTTAGTTTTTTAGTAAAATTTAATATTTTAAATTTAAATACACAATCCGAAAATTATATAACCAGCACGAGAAACTGGCTTTATGCCATTTTTACAAACACAGGAAAGAAAGATGATATTATAATGAAAATGCTGCATAAATCGCTACAATTTTTAAGTACCTAGAGAAAATAAGGTAACCTAGAATTCTATGCAAAAATAAAATTTCAAAACTGTGAGTGAAATAAGGATACTGAAAAACATACAAAAGCTAAAAGAATGTTCCAACCCACGCTACAAGAAATCTTAAGAGACCTCCAGGCAGAAGCAAAAGGATACCAGATAAAAATGTGGGCCTATGCAAAGAAACGAATATTGGAAATGACATTTAGAAAGCATGTACTACACACTTTCTTATAATTTAACTTTTAAAAAATATTTTATGTAGTAAATAAAAGTAATAATAACGAATCACAAAGCTTACAATACATAAAGTGAAATTACATAACACTAGGATAAAGGCCAGAAGGGGAGGTATAATGACACCTGAAAGCAAACTGTGAGAAATTAAAGATGTATCCCAGAAACCCTAAAGCAGCCACTAAAATAAGAAAAGGGTTATAGCTAATAAAGCAACAAAGGAACGAAAATGGAATGAAATAAAAGCTATGTAAACACTATCCTGGAACAACTGCTCTCCAGGCCTCCACCCTATAGAAATATACCAGTGGGCAATGAGAAGTGTACAAGAATGATGACTGCAGCATTATTTGTAATCATAAAATAATAGAACCAACGTAATTTTAAAGATATATGAAAAAGGTTTTTTTTAATTTATTTAACAGACAATTGAACAAACAAACAATGGAAGCAAGTCCTTTGCCAAAAGGAACATAGAGGGTCATGATGATGTACTCCTCCAAGGATTTCAGGGTTCCCAGACTCCTAGTTTTCTGTCTAGTTCTGGATGATGTTATTCTGGGGAGCAATAGGTCCTCGAGTTTGGGGCTCTTTCGGATTCTCTCTCCGTTTCCACATTCTGCTACAATAAATAAACAAACAAAAACAATTCTCACTTCCAGAAGATCCCGCCTGTGCCTCTGCACGAGCCTTTCAGGAGGTCTGGAGGTCTGGTCCGCCGCTCCCCGGCTTCTTTCCAGGCTTTTGCTTTTCCCTTCCCCTGCTCCTGCCCTAAGGCCCCAGGACCAGACCACCGCCCAGCTAAGCCCCCGCGGCTCCACCGCGCAGAAGATGCACCGGAGGCCCTGCCGGTTGCCCGCCCCGCGGGGTGCCGAGAAATCAACGCTTTGTAAACAGAACTTCCCCATTGAAACTATCTCTTGATTTCCACTCTCAGGGTTCTTCAAAGGACTAAAAGCTAAAGGCGACGATGGATTCATTCGGCAAGTCCTAGTCCGGCGCCCTGGTGAGTGCCAGACCCTACTCCCCGCAAGGGGACCCACGAGCAACCCTCGCCACCATCCCTGCCCTGGTGGAGCCCCCGTGCGGGATACAGGATCCGAAGATGGCAGCGGCAGCTCCGCAGCGACCCCGAAAGCGACTGGGCGGGGTGGGCACAGGCTCCCTCACTTGCTGAAGGCGGCACAAAGAACGGGGAGAACCATCCCGGGAGCCCGCCGGGAGTCCAGTTTCCCTTGGGACCCCTGGCGGCTCGAACTGGGTGGCCGACCGGGGAGCTTCTGGGGGCTTCTGAAGCAGGAGAGGGGCAGGGCAGGCGAAGGCCATTCGGCTCTCCGTCTGGCTCCAAAATCTCCTAACGCGCAGGTATCCAATGTGACCAGCGCAACTCATCGCTGTAATCTCTCTGGCTTTCCAAGGCCTTGCTCAGTCGTCCTGCCGGGCGGACCCTGAGAATAAAAGGGACAGAGGAAGTTTAGTGAGTGTGCCCTTCCTATATCGCCTACTAGAGTAGCTAACACTTGTCTCTGTGGCGCAATCGGTTAGCGCGTTCGGCTGTTAACCGAAAGGTTGGTGGTTCGAGCCCACCCAGGGACGCTTATTGCAACTTTTAAAGCATGCACGCATTGTCAATCACTACATAAATGGGGAAGATTTTATCCTGAAACGGAGTGCTAGGAACCCACTTCTGGCGTGATAAAATTCTAATTCAGTCCGTTATACGCTTAAACGAGTAATTTACATGCCTCCAGTTTTTCATATTTTAGTAATAAGAGTCCAGTAGTATCTCCAGGATGTGCCTGGACTTACTGATTGTTCTATCAATAATGTGACCAGTGGAATCAGTCATCATCATAGTCATCCTCTCCATCATTTTTGAAAACAGTATTTTTCCCCAGTTTGTGCATGATTTATTTAACCCTTTTCAAAATGTTTTTGTTAACCAGGTGTGGTGGCATGTCCCTGTAATCGCAGCTACTCGGGAGGCTGAGGCAGGAGAATCATTTGAACTTGGGAGGTGGAGGCTGCAGTGAGCTGGGATGGTTACACTCCAGCCTGGGCAACAGAGTGTGACTCCATCTCAAAAAGAAATAAATAAATAAATAAATAAATAAATGTTTTTGGGATGAGGTTGGTTTCATGGTTTTAGGATTACAAAGAATGCTGCAGTCAACATTCTTGTACACATATCTTTGGTCATTGTGGAAATGTCTACACCGCAGATATTTCTATAGTGTAGAGAACTGGATGCGCCATTGCTACATTATAGTGTTTATATAATGCTTCTAATTTGAGTACATTCTGCAAATGTATCTTTCACGGGAGCAATACCTAATAATATTCCAATATGAATATTTATAAGAGGAAAAATGGGAAGATGTGCAATTGCGCTTTGTGCCTCTCCATGGGGCCCATGTTCATAAAATGGTGGCATTAGCTATCTGAGAGTGGAGTTTGTGGCCCTCTGACGTCAAAAGCTGAAGCAGAGGACATTAAAACCCTCACTGCACATCCTCTGTAGTCTGGCCAGAATCATTCCTAGGTCGGTGGTCTCTTATCAGGAGGGAATGCTGCTTGCTTGCTTTGTCAAAACCACAAAAGGCAGGGAAAGTGTCAGGTTGCTGGTTGATAACAGTAGTGAAGCAAGTCTTTCCAAAGAGTTGGTTTGTTAACCCTTAGGGAAAAAAAATCCTAATTCTTACCAGATGGTGCTGTGCAGTTCTGGGCTCTTGGTGTCCCAAACAAAGAACTGTGCATGACACACACAAAGCAGCAAAGCAAAGCAAAAGTTTATTAAGCACAGTAACACTCTCAGAGTGGGGAGAGTGGGCTGACCTCTGGGAGATGAGATCAGTATTAGTTTGATGTACTTTGGGTCTGTTTCTGTGTGATTTTTTTCCTTCTCTTCACGAGGATGCGTAATCTGTAGCCAGTGTTTGCGTTTAGACTGATAGGTGGGTTGCTTAGTTACTTTGGCCCTTGTGTGCTTGCACATTGCCTCCATCCCATAATTTTAAGTAAATGCATGATATGCAGTCCATATGCCTGAGTTTTAATGAGCTGATTATCATATAGAGTTATGTTAAGGATACTTTTTTCCTCAAATGCACTTTCTATCTCTGAGGAGCTGCCCCTTTACTGGTTTGGATCTTGACAGCAATGGGGTCCTTGCTTGCCTTTTTATTTTTTTTTTATTTTTTATTTTTGAGACAGAGGCTCTCTCTGTTGCCCAGTCTGGAGTGTAGTGGCGCAATCTCAGCTCACTGCAACCTCCCCCTCCCGGGTTGAAGCGATGCTTCTATCTCAGCCTCCTGAGTAGCCTGGAGTACAGGGGTGCACCACCACGCCCAGCTAATTTTTTGTATTTTTAGTAGAGACAGGGTTTCAACAAGTTGGCAAGACTGATCTCAAACTCTTGACCTCAGGCGATCTGCCTGCCTTGGCCTCCCAAAATACTGGGATTACAGGAGTAAGCCACCGCACCCGGCCTTGCTTGCTTTTTTTTAATCTTACTTTTTGTTTTGGCTGCTCAACTTCTGCCTTTTTTCTTGCTTCTTGCTCTTCTGCCCCATCACCTTGCTTCTGTTTGTGCCTTTACTCATTGTGTCTTTTATCGAACTTCCAATTCCCTCTGCTGTTCTCCTGCCTCATAATGGCAGTTAGTGAGGGAGGGATTTTAAGGGGGGCATGTCCGACCTCCTATTCTGTCACAGCCAGAAACAGCTTTCAAGGTTTCTCTGCGGTCCTGTCAGCCAAGAGGGGGTCGGTTCAGTTGGTTGTAGGGCCTAGGGCTTATTTTTATTTCTCAATCCTGACAAGGGAAGGCTGGATTAATGCAGATTTTCTGCAGGTATAAATTTCCCCTACAAAAGACAGTTTTGCAGAGTTACTTCTGTTTGCTGGCTCTCTGACAGCCATCTTAAAATATGCCAAAGAAATATATTCTGGGGTAAAATATTTTGATTTTCTCCATCTATCTACAGCTTCATCATGCTGACAGCGTCCAGTCCAAGCATACCTGAAGCCTTTCTTTTTAAAAAGCTTTCCCACCCTTCTGACTGGCTTCAAGTCTCTGCCAAAACACAAGTAATAGTGGCTGATCCCCTGCTATAGCAAGCTCAGAATAAATAGCCTTTGCTTTTTTCCCCATTTGATTGGTCTTCGTTTATTTGCAGAAGCTTCAATGTAGAGTTGACAAGGACTCCATCTTTGACCAAACCTTAGTAGATTCCTCTGAGCCCTTTTCTCTATTAGTTCTTTGCTTGCCAAGTCCAGTTTTAGAAAAGAGTACTGTTGAGTCTAGTTTAGCAAGAGTCCTCCCAACCACCTTTGATAGCTAATCAAGTTCCTCTTAGTAATTTTCCATCCACTGACTTTCTTACCTTGCCAATTGGCTATAATCTTCAACTCTTCCTGCTGTATTTGAGGTTGAGCTCAGTTCTCTGTTGGTCTCTCTTGCCTACTGTAGTACATACAATAAGATCTGTCTGATGCTTTTAACAAGTGTCCAGTGTAGTCCCTCAGAAACTACCTTTGCAAAATTGTGACAATAAGAGAAAGCTGACATGGCTGACTCCATCTTGGTTCTAGCCTCACAGGCTGGCTGTCTTTGCTCATTCCTGTGCAATTTCTCCCAAGCTCTCTTTGGGAAAACTTGTGTTTATAGTTTAAATCAGGGATCCCCAACCCCCAGGGTCACAAGACAGGTACTGGTCCATGGCCTGTTAGGAACCCAACCGAACAGCAGGAGGTGAGCTGCAGGCTTTGGAGCATTACCGCCTGAGCTCTGCTTCCTGTCGGATAAACATCTGCATTAGATTCTCATCAGAGCTCGGACCCTATTGGGAACTGCGCATGTGAGGGATCCAGATTGCACACTCCTTATGAGACTGTAACTAATGCCTGATGACCTGAGGTGGAACAGTTTCATCCAGAAACCATCACCTTCTATGGAAAAATTGTCTTCCATGATACCAGTCCCTGGTGCCAAAAATGTTGGGGACAGCCAAAAAGGTTGGTTTAAATGATAACTTTCCCCAAAACTAAATTACCCCTGTAAAACTAATGAAAGGCCACCAAGTTAGAAGGATGAAAGGAGCCTGAATTCTACTAAGATGTATGCCTTGTTAAATAATTATCAGCCATTATTCCAGAGGTCGCAAGATTTGCAGCTTCCCCAATTACTGCTGTGAAGAACATCACTATTTTAGAACCTAAGATTGGCCTCTTGAGATATCTTTTCAGGCTTTTGCATTTCTGACTACTGGATGGCACCATTTGGCCCGAAAATCAACCAGTCCCTTAGCCCCCACCCAGAAGCTGACTCAATGCAGGAGGGCCATTTTCCACTTCCCTGTGATTTCATCCCTAACGATCCACACTGCCCAAACCCTAGCCCCCTCCCCACCAAACTATCTATGAAAAATCCCTTACCTCCAAGCCTTCAGTGAGATTGATTTGAGTAATAACTCTGTCTCCCACAGGTTGTGGCTGGCCTGTGTCAATGAAACTCTTTACTGCAATGCCATGGTCTCCACGAATTGATTTCGTGTGTACAGTGGGCAGGAAGAACCCATCAGTCAGTTACATCTGCAGGATGGTGCCAGTTCTTTCCACAAAGGCTGGTCAGATACCCAGAAAGTATTTCTCCACTATTACGTGGACTGTGTGTCTCTCTGTCACTATCCAGGGAATGGGGCCTAGCTTTAGTATTTAGTATTTACTATACTGTCACCTAATCCCTCGTTTGAAATATTTTTCCATGACTTCCAGTGGCCTGACTGGCCACCATGCCACAGAATCTTTACTTTATGAATCTTTACTTTATGGTCTCCAAGGAGAACTCCCCACTCGATATTTTGTGGTTTCAGCAATGGAATAGAATGTGATACTGGTGGGCTGGGGGAGGTCCCCAGACACTGGTGGGATCTCGACCCCAGCCGTGGTTGTCAGGCTCTTGATACTATCTCAAGAATGAAGTCAAGGATGAGTCCGCAAACAGTGAAAGAAGAGATTTATTGCAAAGCAAAAAGTACACACTCAAAAAAGGGGATTTCATGCATACCCGAGAGAGAACAATGGGTTCGGGGGTTTCATCCTGATGGGTTACTTTAACAATGGAGTGGAATATTAATGAAAATTCCTGGGTAAAGGTGGAGATGTCTCGGAACTGTGGTGCCATCCATTTTTACATCAAACACTGGTCTCAGAACTGTCATGGCACTGGTGGGTGTGTGATTTAGTATGTTAATGAGCATATAGTGAGGGCCTAGGTAAAACCTACGTTAAATCCAGCACCACATTGGGTCCAGTCAGTCTTACCCAGCTTGGTCCACACTGGTTTTTCAGCGTCTTATGAGCCCATAACCTTAAGTCAGGTAAATCTGCTGCCTAGAATTTGTTATCCTGTGACCACTCTGTATTATTCCTGTCTCAAATCTACTTGGAAATATTCAAATGGTCTTTGACTTGGACATCCCAACTTTGCTTACTTCACAGTGTTTCTTGCGCCATAATCCAATATAAGAAGATGATCCAGACATTTGTTAAACATCTCAAATAAGATGTATCCCAGGTATTTGTGTCAAATTTGGATTATTTTAGTTTTTGTCTTTGCAGAATATAAAATACTAACATGAAGTAAGCACTGAGGTCTGGAGATGGCTGTGCAAGAGATGACAAAGTCCAACACCACGTTTGAGAGTATCCAATAATCTCTTCTGGGGCAGCGTATTTTTCTACAATACTGAATTTGGGAAAAAAAAAAAAAAAAAAAAAAACTACAAGATTCATGAAACTGGACAACTGTCTTTATAACATTACCAGTGATAAAATCAGTAAGGAAGGCTGGTTTGCAGTCATCTGAGCAGCCTCTTTACTTTCATAAATATGGTTTCTCTCTGATATTAAACTGCTTCCAATTTCAAGCAGAATGCTACATCCCAAGGATAAGGATGTGAAGAGAACCGGTTTCTTTTGTAATCCTAAACGTTCTAGTCTGCGAATTAAAAGCCATTATTTGAAGAAGGATTCCCAGGCTCCATCTGGCCGCCAAAAGCTTGCTACTCAACACAGGCTAACGACCAGCTTTTTTGGGAGAGAACAGATGCGGGGGCGGGAGGAAAAAAGAGAGATGGTAGACGTCACTTCCCCTTGTGGGCTCTGCAGCGGGTTGGTCTGCTGAGTGGCAGAAAAGCAGAGGGTGGATTGGGAAGGGCACTGTCAGTGACATCACGGAGAGGGCGACTTCTATGTAGATGAGGCAGCGCAGGGGCTGCTGCTTCCCCACCTGCTGCTTCGCCACGAAGGAGTTCCCGTGCTGTAGGAGCGGGTTCAGGACCGCTGGTCGGACCTGAGAGTCCCAGTTGTCTGTCAGGGCTAGAAGGACTCGAGAGTGCGCGGGGCAAGTGACCTTGTGTGTAAAGGGTGAGGCGTATGAGGCTGTGGCGGGGCGGAGGTGCAGAAACTCATACTTACCTGGCAGGGGAGATACCATGATCACGAAGGTGGTTTTCCCAGGGCGAGGCTTATCCATTGCACTCCGGATGTGCTGACCCCTGCGATTTCCCCAAATGTGGGAAACTCGACTGCATAATTTGTGGTAGTGGGGGACTGCGTTCGCGCTTTCCCCTGAACCTTTTAGTTAAAAGAATAGGTTGTGTATTAAACTTTGTGTTTCGTGTGGCGTGTAAATGTCATTCTTACCGTGGAAGGCTGGAAAATGGTAAGTAACATATTGATTCTGTCAGAGGAGAAATAAGAAGCGTCAGCCCTTGCAACATAATGTAACTACCGTGAAGGCCGCACAGCTCTTCCCTTTCTATGGGGGGCTGCCTTCTGCAGAGATTGGTCCATGGTCTCCAGTGTCTTGGGTTCTCACGATCTGTAAAAATCTTCGTGTTGTTCCCTAGCCCCCAGTCACCTTTTATACAGCTTCCGCTTCTAACTGCAGCCCCCACAGTAGTTTGTAGGATTTCTGTGCTAGGGGGGAATGCGTTCTCACTTCATAGAGCCAGGTACAAACTACGCACACGGGCGCTGTTCTTTGGGAAGAAAACAGGGCCTTTGGAGCTCTTAGTGTCCCCGCTGGGATGTACACATAATATGCGTACTTTGTGTAGGGGAACGGCTCTCGCAGCGTCCAGGTCCCTAGTGCATATTCATCGAGGCCCGCAGGTCAGAACCGCAGTCTCACAGGTCTTGGCTGAAATGCGCTGCGATCCTCCCTGAAATGTAACGCAGGAAGTTTTAGGAGGAGCCGGGTCCAGTTTCCCTGCTGTCTCCTGCCGTTTACATATCTAGTCTTTCTTCAGACTTTATTCAAGTGACAGCTTCTTGTTTGATGTCTCGCTTCCACATCCTACATCCATTGCCAGGCAGCTTTCTAGATAGCACCCCCACCCATCCTTCCCACCCCCAAGCAGCCCTTTCCCATTTCTGGCGCCAGTGTCCTCCCCCTTCCCTCTTTCTTCAGGCCCTCGCTTATCACCTTCATGGACAGAAAATACTTAGCTCTCTCTCAACTTGTGGTTTACACCTGACACGCGTTAGTACTGTCTGGGTGAAGGGGAAAAGGACAAGATGGAGGAAGGTGAACAGAAAAGACGCAGCCCTTACTATTTCTGGGTTCTTCATCATCCAACTTACCCGCGCACGGGAAAATGCAGCTCGAGCCCGGGAAAAAAGCAGACCAACTGAGCAGGCGCCACGTGAAGTCAATTTGAGGAAACGGAAACTTACTACCGAGACGCCCCTGGCACGCCCTTATCCCACCCACTGCCCTCCCATTTCCAAGCCCAGGACATAAAAGTCGCAGCCGGCAGGCGCCAGCGCGAACTTCCGCGGCCCTATTGCTTGTGGTCCGAGGAACCTCGCCCGAGAGCCCCGGCGGGACTTCTGTGTCCCCACTTAGAGGACCTGTGAACCTCGCCCAAGAGCCCTGACCCGTTGGTCAATAAAGTTCTTTCTTTCCTACCACTTGCCTCCAGTGCCTAACTCTTTCCTGACTGAAAGAAATTAAATAAATCAGGTGGTGCCCAAACCCGTGAGGAGACCCCTCCTCAGGGCCCCCCAAGGTCCGAGGAGCCTCCTCCTCCCACGCCTAGGATGGACCAGGACCCAAAGAACCGCTTTCTACCAATTCATTCCTCCAGAATCTTCTGGGGTAAGTGCCCTTTGTCTTTCTTTCCCACTCCTTGGCCAAGAAGTCCTGCGCAGGCCCGAGGCCACCCTTAAGGTCACCAGGTGACCCACAGGAAGTCTTCTGAGACAGAGACGTCTGCTCAGAAGTCTCTCCATCCACTTATGGCTCCACCAGCTGCCGGTCTCTAGTGATTCCAAAGGACGCTTTGGAGTCAGCCAGAGCCCGGTTTCCATTAGCCAAAGAAAGGCAATGGGTAATCCCCAGTCCAAAATTCTGCGAGACACCCCTTTAGGGTGTTTATTAGGCAACCTAAAAACCCTTCAATTAGAGCAGGATCTAAAGCGAAAGCGACTAATTTTCCTCTCCACTGTGGCATGGCCGCAATATAAACTAGACAATCAGTCCCTATGGCCGCCTGAAGGCACCCTAGATCGTAATATTTTAATCAACCTCAGCAATTTTTGCCAGCGCCTAGGCAAGTGGTGTGAAATAAATTATATACAAGGATTTTGGGATTTATGCTCTCGACCAGATTTATGTAGCCAATGCTCCTTGGCCCAAGTCATGTTGGCCAGGGCTGGGGTCCCCGTGGGGTCGGACAAAGAGGAGTCATCCTTCCTGTCCCACCTGCTCGAGGATCTCGGAAACTCCCATTTCAGACCTCCAGCAGCCGCCTCCCCTTCCCTTCCACCCTACACTCCGTCGCCTTCCAATTCCACCTCTACCTTGGCTCCACCTGCCGCCCCTTCCCCCGCCCCCTCGGCACCTCCCTCTTGCCACCTTGATTCACCCATATCCTGTCACACCCGTTCCAAAGATTGTTCAAGCCCTGCTCCTACCCCCACTCCTACCCCTCATCCCCCTACAGTTCTGGCCCCACTACGCGAGGTGGCCGGTGCAGAAGGTATAGTCAGGGTCCATGTCCCTTTCTCACTAGCAGATCTTTCCGAGATTGAAAAACGCTTAGGAGACTTCTCTGCCAACCCTGCGGTTTATACCAAAGAATTCAGGTACCTGTGCCAGGCCAATGATCTAACCTGGCACGACCTCCATGTCATTCTTACCTCTACTCTAAACCCTGAGGAGCAAGAGCACATCCTAGTGGCAGCCAGGCAGCATGCAGATCAGTTACACTTAACGGATGCTGCTGTTCCAGTAGGGGAACAAGCAGTCCCATCTATTGACCCAGAATGGGACTACCAAGTAGGCCAGCCGGGTCGCCGAAGGTGAGACATCATGACCCAATGCCTCTTGGCAGGTATGCAGGCGGCCTCAAACAAAATAGTTAATTTTAATAAATTAAAAGAAATTATTCAAGGTCCAGATGAAAATCCAGCCACATTCTTAAATAGGCTAACAGAGGCTTTAACCCAGTATACCCGATTAGACCCAGCCTCCCCAGCCGGGGCCATTATCTTGGCATCTTATTTTATTTCACAATCGGTCCCAGATATTAGGAAAATACTCCAAAAAGCCGAAGATAGTCCTCATACCCCCATCCAAGATTTAGTCAAGCTAGCTTTTAAAGTTTTTAATTCGCGAGAAGAGACAGCTGAGGCCCAGAGACAAAACAAGCCAAACAGAAGGCAGCCCTCAATGCCCAAGCACTAGTGGCAGCCCTGCAACCTAATCTCAATCCCAGGCCAGGAGGTAAGCCAACTAAGGCAACAAAGGGGGCCTGTTATAAGTGCGGCACCCCAGGTCATTGGGCTGACAAATGCCCACAGGCCCAACCTTCAGGTCCAACACAACCGTGTTTTAAGTGTGGCAAACGCAGACATTGGGCAAGTCATTGTCCCAATCCTCGCCCGCCATCCACACCCTGCCCGGCTTGCCAAGAAGAAGGGCATTGGAAGTCAGATTGCCCCACCCTGAAAACGGGCATAGCGTGTCAACGTGATGTCCCTTCTCAGGACCCTGGGAGCTCCTTCCAGCTCTTACACCTAGACGACGACTGAAGGCGCCTGGACTCGGGGACCCCCATCACCCTCGCCAAGCCTCGGGTAACTCTTCAGGTAGTGGGTAAGCCAGTTTCTTTTCTTGTGGGTATGGAGGCTACCTACTCTGTTTTGCCATCATTTAGTGGACCTAGTCACCCATCTCACATTTCAGTTACAGGAGTTGGAGGCACTCCGTCTAGTCCTCTTAGAACACCACCTCTTAATTGCTGCCTGGCCAATAACTATTTTGCACACTCATTCCTCATCATCCCCTCATGCCCCACTCCTCTACTAGGCTGAGATATCCTAAGCCAACTGAAAGCCTGTATCTCCCTTCCTACTAGCTCCCCCCACCCCGCCTGCCATCTACTTCTAGTATTAACTAACTCAAATGACTCCAACAACCCTACTAACCCTTTCCCTAATTTCCCCATTCCTATAGACCCCGAAGTGTGGGACACCTCCACTCCTGTCGTGGCGGACCATCATTCACCAATACTCATAAAACTTAAAAACCCGGGTTTCCAACCCGCCCACAGTTCTCTCTCTCTCCACAACACTTATGAGGACTAAAACCAATCATTACTAGGTTACTCAGCCAACACATCCTCATCCCCACTCATTCCCCCTGTAACACCCCAATCCTACCTGTAAAGAAGGCAGATGGGACTTTTCAGTTAGTGCAAGATCTTCGTCTTATCAATGAGGCTGTTTGCCCCACCCATCCAGTAGTTCCCAATCCCTATACCCTTCTCTCTCTTATCCCATCTAACACAACACACTTTACTGTGCTAGATCTAAAAAATGCATTTTTCTCTATTCCCTTACACCCAGATTGTCAGTTTCTCTTTGCCTTTACATGGGAAGACCCAGACACCCATGCCTCCACCCAATTGACATGGACAGTGCTTCCCCAAGGGTTCCGAGATAGCCCCCATTTCTTTGGGCAAGCCCTTGCAAAAGACTTGGCCTCCTGTCCTCTTACAAATAGTAAAATTCTCCAATATGTAGATGACCTTTTACTCTGTAGTCCCATGAGACAGGACTCTCTTTTGGACACTGCAATCCTCCTTAATCATCTAGGATCCAAAGGTTACCGAGTATCCAAATACTAAGCTCAACTCTCACAACAATGTGTCATATATTTAGGCATTGAAATCACTCCCACAACGCGCTCGCTCACCACAGACCGTTTAACTCTAATACAAAATCTTTCTCCTCCCCAAGACGCTAAAGAAATCCAATACTTCCTAGGCCTAGTAGAGTTTTTCAGACACTGGATTCCTAATTTCGGAATCTTGGCAAAACCTCTATATGCAGCTGTCAAGGAGACTCCCCAAGGACCTTTGTCTAACCCAAAGTTAATCTATAAACATTCACTCACCTAAAAAACTGCCTTCTCTCACATCCTACTCTCTCACTCCCGGACTTCCAACGCCCCATCCAGCTTTTCACAGATGAAAGACAAAAAGTTGCTATTGGCCTTTTAGCCAACCTATAGGCACCACATACTATCCTGTGGCATATCTATCCAAACAATTAGATCCCACTGTACAAGGGTGGCAGCCCTGCCTTCGGGCCCTAGCAGCAGCAGCCTGTCTAACCCAGGAAGCAAAGAAACTCATCAGAGGCTGCAGCCTGACAGTCTTCTCTACCCACCGCCTTCAAGACCTTATTGCCCACAAAAGTATCAGCCACCTAACCCCGTCCAGGCTCCAACTTTTCCACCTCTTGTTCATAGAAGACTACCATTGTCCTAGGAGTCTGCTCCTCTCTAAACCCAGCAACCTTACTCCTCAACCCTCTCAAACAACCCCATACTGAACACTCCTGTCCAGAACTTTTAGAGGCCCAACCACCTAGTCACTTGCATTTACATGACCAACCCTTGGAGAGCCCACAGTTAACCCTATTTGTGGATGGCAGTTCCTTTATAAATTCTCAAGGAAACAGGCAGGCAGGATACGCGGTAGTTACATCATCCACTGTCCTAGAAGCTAAGCCTTTACCACAAGGAACAACATCACAGCAGGCGGAGCTTATCGCACTAACTAGGGCTCTCCTCCTATCTAGAGGAAAAACAGTAAACATATACACAGATTCTAAGTATGTCTTCTTAATTGTACACACCCATTCTGTCATCTGGAAAGAAAGAGGGTTCCTAACCACCTGTGGTACCCCCATAATCAACAAAAAGCAAATACTTAAACTGCTAGACGCTTTATCAGCACCTTCCAAAGCAGCCATCATACACTGTAAAGGTCATCAGACTCCATCTAACCCGGTGGCAGCTGGCAACAATTCTGCTGACACCACTGCCAAATCGGCTGCCGGATTCTCCACCCCTACACTTCCTTCTGTTTGTTTTCTTTCTCCCCAATATACCCCTAATTACACCCAGGAAGAAAAAACCAAAGTATTACAAGACTCAACAGCCAGACTAGCCACAGACAATTGGATTTACACCAATAATAAATTAGTTATTCCTAAAACACAACTGCACACCGTCTTAAGAGACATACATAATTCCTTACACATAGGACCCAGAGCTCTATATAACCTTCTAAGCCCCCTTATCCACTGCCCTACACTCATGAAACACCTAATTATAATCAACCAACAGTGCTTCACATGCCCCAAGTCAAATCCTCAAGGCGCATTACGCAACTCCCACCCAAGTCACCAACTCAGAGGACACCAACCAGGCGAAGATTGGCAAATTGATTTTACCCACATGCCAAAACATAAAAAATTCAAATATCTCTTAACCCTCATTGATACCTTTTCAGGATGGATAGAGGTCTATCCTACCACAGGAGAGACTGCCAATATAGTTGCCTCCATACTCACTGAACACATTATTCCTAGGTTCGGCCTCCCACTCACCCTCCAGTCTGACAATGGCCCAGCCTTCATCTCCAAGGTAGTCCAACAGGTGGCAGCCCTCCTACACATCACCTGGAAACTCCACATCCCTTATAGACCCCAGTCCTCTGGTAAAAGTAGAAAAAGCCAACGGACTAATCAAACAACAACTCACCAAACTCTCACTTGAGACTCAACAGTCTTGGGTAACCCTCCTGCCTCTAGCCTTAACCCGGCTGCGGGCCGCCCCTCGAAGTCCAACAGGCCTCAGTCCATTCGAACTAGTTTATGGCCGACCCCTCACCTTAGAACAGCTGCCTACCCTTTCCTCTCCGCTGGCAAATTACCTTCCATACTTAACTCTTTTGAGACAACTACTAAGACAGCATGCAGAACTAGCACACCCGCCTCCGACAGGCACTTATAATCTACACACCTTTCTCAGCCCAGGTGATCAAGTATACTTAAAGAACATCCAGGCCAAAGACCTCCAGCCCAGGTGGAAAGGCCCGTATACTGTCCTCCTATCCACACACACAGCAGCCAAGTTATTAGGCCTCACACACTGGGTCCATATATCACAACTAAAGAGGGCCCCCGCAGAAGGCGACAAGTGGGATTCAACTAAACTCACCCCCACCCGCCTCAAGCTCACCAAACTTCCCTAATTAACATATGTTTCCAGGCCTTTTATGACTGTCCCGATTTCTCACCATACTGTACACAAATCTGGCAGAGTTTCAACACATCACCCCAGATCTCTATTTGCCCCCAGACCCCAGCCCAACACAGTGGTTCTCTCGCCTACTCACCTTTGTAGAACACCTCCAGTGGCAAGGCGCATTCTACGCTTACTCAGAAGATGAAGTTTTCTTACTCACTTTTATTACTATCCTTCTTCTACATTCCAACAGCAATTACTAACCCAACCTTTATATGGAGATTCTCCATAACTGAAACTTGGTCCTCCAACAACAAGCAACATACAGTTCTGCAAGGCACTGCAGACTGCTCACCTCAAGGCTGTCAATCTGCTCTTTCCATAAATTTCTCCCTAACTTCCGTCGCTGATAGATGGGCTCAACCATCCATCTGTTTCCTACATGACCAGACAGAATACAATTGTAAAAACTATTGGCAGCAAACCAATCTGGGTTGCCCATACAGATGTTGTAAAATACACCATTCAATGCTAGATACACATGACAGAAAGTTAAGCAGCAAATATCTCTTCACTTACGATGGAAGAAGTGACCCCCTTAAATATCATCTAAACATAAAAGACCCCTGGGACTCCCGATGGGCGGACAGAGTAAAAGGGGGACTTTACAGAGACGGCGTTTGGGACTCATATCCCACTGCCACCCTCCTAATAAAAAGGACACTTGTCCAGCAAAAATCCCTCCCCAAAAATATACAAGTCCTACAAAATTTAACCTCAGTCATAAAGTCACAGGAACAAAACCTACAAGAGCAGTTAAATCCCCCTAATAAAAAAGACCCATTCTCATGGTTAAAACTTGTCCGTCAAGGGCTAAACCTAACACAAACAGCTAACATAACAAATCTTTCCCGCTGCTTCCTCTGTGTGGCTCTTGAAAGAGCCCCCTTAGTGGCAGTTCCCTTACCCACTGCTTTCAAGGCTACAACTGACTCTACCGGCACCCCCCAAAAACCGTCCCTACTCCAAGTCCCACTATACCAAAACCCAGAAAATCTAATCCTTCCTTTCTGCTACTCTGCCCCAAACTCCTCCTGGTGTAATTACACCCAATCGCCCAATAGGACCCAGACAGCTCCCGTTGGAGGTTACTTTTGGTGCAATCAAACCCTCTCTAAAATTCTTAACCATATCCATCAGCCAATTCCTTTGCATCCCGGCGTCTTTAGTTCCTAGCCTAACCCTATATACCAAAGAAGAAGTATTCGAACTGACTTCACAACTTACCACCTCCAACAATAAAATCCAAAAGCGGGCTATTTTTCTTCCCATGGTCATTGGGGTTTCTTTAGCATCCTCCTCAGTAGCCTCCGGACTAGGGACAGGGGCGCTTGCCCACTCAGTCCAGTCCAGGCGGACCCTCTCTACCCAGGTCCAGGAAGCCATAGAGGCTTCAGCCGAAAGCCTGGCCTCCTTGCAGCGCCAAATGACATCAACAGCTCAGGTAGCAGCACAAAATAGGTGGGCATTAGATCTTCTTACAGCTGAAAAAGGAGGAACATGCCTCTTCCTAGGGGAGGAGTGTTGCTACTACATAAATGAATCAGGTCTAGTTGACACCAATGTCCAAACATTAAACAAAATCGAAAAGGAGCTCCAGAAATTTAACGCCCCCTTAACCCCCGGACCACCAGTATGGCTGCTACCTGTAGTACAGCAGATGCTTCCATTCCTAATCCCCATACTAATCCTCTGTCTTATGTTATGTCTTGCTCCTATTCTAATAAAATTTCTCCGAGCCAGGATCCAAGAAATCACCCCAGTCACCTTCAGTCAAATGCTCCTGCATCCCTACACCCAACTGCCAACCTCAGACCCTAACTACGCCCCTTAACAGCAGGAAGCAGCCAGACAGACAACGGTGCCCCAAATTCTTATAATCAATAAGAGGTTGGACTGTCTGGGTGAAGGGGAAAAGGACAAGATGGAGGAAGGTGAACAGAAAAGACGCAGCCCTTACTACTTCCGGGTTCTTCATCATCCAACTTACCCGCGGGCCTGAAAATGCAGCCCTCAGGGAACAAAGCAGACCAACTGAGCAGGCGCCATGTGACGTCAATTTGAGGAAACGGAAACTTACTACGCAGACGCCCCTGGCACGCCCCTGGCCACTGCCCTCCCATTTCCAAGCCCAGGACATAAAAGTCGCCACAGGCAGGCGCCAGCGCGAACTTCCCTGGCCCCATTGCTTGTGGACCTCGCCCAAGAGCCCTGACCCGTTGGTCAATAAAGTTCTTTCTTTCCTACCACTTGCCTCCAGCGCCTAACTCTTTCCTGACTAAAAGAAATTAAATCAAGTACCCTGGCAAATTCCTTAATACCCCTTCTCAAATGGCACTGTAAATTCATCTCTTTTTAACTCCCAGAAGTATCTAATTGGTTTTGTCCCTGTACTACGTGAATACTAGTATCCACTACAGAAGAAAACCCCAGGCCTAGTGATGGCGGTTCTGGGCATTGTGCCAGCCTCTCCCAGGGTATGTTTTCTGACCTCACCTACTTCTGATCAACTGAGGTCAGGAGTTCGAGACCAGACTGACCAACATGGCTAAAGTCCCTCTCTACTAAAAATACAAAAAAAAAAAAAAAAAGCCCGGCGTGGTGGTGTGTGTGAACCCAGGAGGCGGAGGTTGCAGTGAGCCAAGATCGTGCCGTTGCACCCCAGCCTGGGCGACAGAGCGAGACTCTGTCTCAAAAAAAAAAAGAAAAAATTAGTCCATCTGAGACATATTATTGGAGACAGTAGAATCCTGCATCCAATAGGCACTTGGTGCAGATCTGAACCCATTAAGCTATTGGCTCATGTTCCCTCTGTTCTATTAAGTATCATGAGCAGAAATTGAGCTCTTTAGCTTTTACCCACTAAGTATGGCTATACGGCAGGTGTCTCTCTCTCTCTCTCTCTCTCTCTCATTTTTGCATCATTATTTTTTTGCCATCAGTGTGGGTTTTTGGTTTTGATGTTATGAAGTGAATTTCTGGGGACAATCTCTGTTGGGTCGTGTTGAAAAGGATTCAGTCCCTGTCTGGACAGCTAATCTGATCTGCGAGTCTTTTTTTATTGTCTATTCATTGTCCTGAGAATAATGGTATTTCCTGGTATTTGAGACTGCAGCAATGAGAATTTGTTCATATCTTGTCTTTGCAATGTTTAGTAAAAATGTTATGGGCCCAATAGTAGTCAATATCGGCAAGAGTGGCATCACTGTTTCAAGAGTGATCTTACTACTCAATGTCCCCCCTCCCACCCAACTTCATTCCATAGGAGTTCTTGGCTTTAACAAATTTACTATATCTAAAAGACATCTTAGTCCAGGGAGAAAACTAAATCTGTAGCATGTAAGGAGAAGTTTTCTGTGATTGGTATATTCAGGTTTCTAACCAGCTGAAAAATTCAAATACATGTCCTTTAAAGGTTAAGTTTGAACCACACTACAGAAAGGAGAGAAAAGATTTATATGATCACATATAAGCAATGGAATCAGCAATATGAGCACTTTTCACATCTATACAAATCAAACGTAGTAATCTCCAGAACATTAAGGAAATTCAGCGATTAATGAAAATGAATGAAAAGAAGTTATTCACCCACTGTTCTATGCCCTGGAAAGAGAATGTCCTGCCGGACTCAAAAGGGTATCACAAAATCACTCAGATTTTCAGCGATGAAGGCCCTCCAAGGATCTAATGATGTTAATATTTTCAGTTTGTTTCCTTCACTGATGAACATTGTTAATAGATACCATTGCCTCTGTTTTCACCTTAAGTGATGATACTTAGCACAATTTGTTTCTTAAGAATGCCCCTTAGTTTGGTGGAAGGAATTTTCCTTCTTTATAAATATAGGATATTTTCTCATGAAACAAATTGGCATACTCTCAGTGAAGTGAATAGACAAATTAGGTCTCTAAAATTTTAAAGGAGTCACTGCCCCAATTATCTTAGGAACAATGATAATCACTAATATAAAATTAAAATAAGAAAATTAAGCCAGGTATGGTGGCTCATATCTGCAATCCCAGCACTTTAGGAGGCTGAGGAGGGAGGATCAGTTGAGGTTAGGAGTTGGAGACCAGCCTGGGCAACATAGTGAAACCCCTGTCTCTACAAATTTCTAAGTATTAGCTAATATTTTAAAGTTGGCCAGGCATGATAATACATGACTGTAATCTCAGCTACTAGGGAGACTGAGGCAGGCTGCAGTGAACTATGATTGCACCACTGCCCTCCAGCCTGGGTGACAGAGTAAGACTCCCAACTCAAAAAAAATAAAGAAAGAAATAAAGAAAAAGAAAGAAAGAAAGAATATTAAGAATTTGTTGAAAATTGTTTTACTACAATGCTAGACTGCATGTCTTGTGCCTGTACTCCCAGAAACTCAACAGGCTGGGGCAGAAGCATTGCTTTACACCAGCAGTTGGAGACCAGCCCGGGCAACAGGGCAAGACCTCGTCTCTAAAAAAATACAAGGCAAGCTGAGCCAGGAGGATTGCCTCAGCCCAGAAGTTCCAAGTTGGTCAGCTATGATAGCCCCGCTGCACTCTAGCATGGATAACAGAGCAAGACACTGTGCCTTATTTTTTATTTTATTTTATTTTATTTTTACTACTTAATGCCTATTTATTTATTTATTTATTTATTTATTTATTTATTTATTTTTGAGACAGAGTCTTGCTCTGTAGCCCAGGCTGGAGTGCAGTGGTGCGATCTCAGCTCACTGCAAGCTCCACCTCCCAGGTTGAAGCTATTTCCCTGCCTCAGCCTCCAGAGTAGCTGGGATTATGGGCGAACGCCAACACGCCCAGCTATTTTTTATAGTTTTAGTAGAGACAGGGTTTCACCATGTTTGCCAGGCTGGGCTCAAACTCCTGACCTCAAGTGATGCACCTGTCTCAGCCTCCTGAAGTGCTGGGATTACAGGTGTGAGCCACCTCGCCCAGCCTACTTATGCTTGAAATGTGAGGTTTCATTAGGGAAAAATTTTCTTGTTGAATTTCTAACATGAAAAAATAATAGATTTAGCTGTAGATTAAATGAATGGTCTTGATAGTTTGGTACAATGAAATAAATGAAATGAAGTTGATAACTGAGAAGAATCTTTGATGCTTTTGAACAATTTAAATAATGTAAATATTTAATATATAAAGACATAAAAACGTTCATTACGTTATTATTTATTTATTTATTTATTTGAGACACAGTCTCACTCTGTCACCTAGGCTGAAGTGCAGTGGTGCAATCTCAGCTCACTGCAACCTCTGCCTCCTGGGTTCAAGCAATTCTCCTGCCTCAGCCTCCTGAGTAGCTGGGATTACAGGCTCACACCACTGCACCCGGCTAATTTTTGTATTTTTAGTAGACACAGGGTTTTACACCATGTTGTCTCAAAAAAAAAAAACTATAAAAAATTAAAATTATATGTTCAAGTGAATTAAATATATAACAATAAAAAGGAGGCCTAGCGTGACTAACTGCGTTTTATCCTAACCCTTCCTACCCTGTGGTGATATCTTTCAGGCTAACTGCTTTTTCTCATTTCTGCACATAGGCCAAGCTACCATGGGAGGGATTTAGCTTACAGTTTACCTTTAAAGCACAGATGACAGTAATTCCTTCCCCAAACTGACTCCTGAGAAGATAAAGAGGTTGTATGCACAAGTAACAGTGTTATGTTGAAGATTTATAAGAGCATTGTGATCTGACAAAGGACAAAGAAGTTTCACCATCCCCTTGGGCTCTCACTGCAGCCCATAAGTCTGTCATTGTCAGATCTCTTCACCTCAACCACCTCCTTCTTCCTCCCTTCCCTAACATACAAGGAACTTGAAAATTGTATTAATTTAAGATGGTTCTTTAGGATATTAGTTCACCATCTTCAGTTTGGTGGCTCTCTGGATTAAAGTCACCTTCCCTGCCCCTATACCTTGTCCCTGGACTTACTGGCTGTCATGCAGCAAGGGGTGAGTGCAGTGAGCCGAGATCACACCACTGCACTCCAGTCTGGGTGACATAGTGAGACCCTGTCTAAAAAAAAAAAGAGAGAGAGAGAGAAATTTGGTTTAAGAACCAGACAAATTAAATGGGAGACTTACTTCCAATGAGACCTAGAAATTTCTAAATTTCTAAAATTTCTGAAAGAACAGAGAAAATTGCCTCCATTGAGGAAGTAAGCTGAGGGAGGTAAACTGACACGTTTTCTGAATTGAGAAATATTGAGGAGGCTTTATCTCTTTCGCCTCCAACTGCTCCTTCTCCTCCTGCCCCTGCACCTGCATAGTCTTTCTTACCTGAGCCTTCCTGTCCTGCCTTGCCTCTTCTTCCATCACCATCACCCGAGGAAAGTCCCCAGGGCTCTGGTCCCTTCCCTGAAACTTCCGTTCTGACAGCCCCTTTCAAGGTAAAACCCAAACCCACAGGAAGAGGGGAGCCTATCATTGTGTATACCGCTTCACCGAAACGTGAATTAAGAATATTATAAAGGACTTCCCTGATCTAAATTTAAATACATTTCACTCTTCTGTTTCTAAAGCAGGCTCCAAGATTCTACAGGGTTTGACAGAAAATTCGACTTAACTGTTGAAACCTTTGAGCCCAAATATTCTGACCTTTATCAATTAATTCACATGCTGGTGAAGAAGGCAAGGTCAGTAACTGGTTGCAAAAGGCAAATTGGAAGGATTTTCAAAAAGAGACTGAAGCAGAACATGAAAGGTTCACATTTTAGCCAAATATCTCCATGTTGCCATTCCCCAGGTCCTTCCTAAAAACATAGATTGGAGAATAATTCAGCAATGTACTAAAAAGCCAGACAAATCTGTCTTTGCTTACTTAAAATGGTTTGAGAGCCAGGTATGGTAGCTCATGCCTGTAATCCCAGCAGTTTGGGAGGCCGAGGTGGGTGGATCACTTGAGGTCAAGAGTTCGAGACCAGCCTGCCAACATAGTGAAACCCTGTCTCTACTAAAATACAAAAATTAGCCAGGTGGCTACTCAGGAGGCTGAAGCAAAAGAATCGCTTGAACCCGGGAGGCGGAGGTTGCAGTGAGCTGAGATCCTGCCACTGCAATACAGCCTGGGTGACAGAGCAAGACTCCATCTCCAAAAGAAAAAAAAAAAAAAAAAGAAAAAGAAAATTAGTAAGGTAGTAGAAATATAATGCACATGAGAATGATAATCATGAAGGCAATCTCTATTCCAGAATAGTAAGGAAACCTATTCCATTAGGGAGCCAACTGAAAACATCAAATCCCAGTTCACACCCCAGGGTGTGGTGTCACCTGCCTGTAGTCCCAGCTACTTGGGAGAATTAGTAAGGAGGTTTGTTTGACTTCGTGAGGCCAAGGCAGAAGTAAACCCTGATCATGCCACCGCACTCCAGCCTGGGCGACAGTGAGACCTTGTCTCAAAAACAAACAAACAACCCCACAAAACCAAACAACAACAACAACAAATTGTCACATCACTCTGAAATGACAGTGGCAAACATAACTTTGTTATTGGAAAATTAAAAGAAAAATACTCCCTCTTGCTATCAACCTGCCCTCTTGCTCTAACATGTCTGACCCATGGTTTAAAATGCCCAAAACTTGATGTACTCAAATTATAGTACACTTACCTGTTCTGCACCAGCATTTATCTTTCTCTGGAGGACATCACCATCCATGGTCCTATAATGTCTAACAGCATGGAATGATGAAGGGCAGTGTCTTTTAGGATATTTGGACGGGGACACACACACACACACACACACACACACACACACACACACCTCTCTGAAGAAATCCAGCACTGGGCGAGTTCCCTCAAACTTTTCACTAGGCATGACCACTGCTCTATTTTAGACAGAGATTCTACGGGGCAAAACCTGAGAATTATCTGCCTGGCTATCAAGAAGATAGCTCCTTGCATTTTGGGGGGAGAACACTTTTGCTTCAAGGGACTGTTTCCTCCCAGGATTATAAATATTTCTGTAACCTCAGAAAACATTGCTGATGAAAACCAGGCATTGTGGCTCTGGCCTGTAATCCCAGTGACTCCGCGGCTGAGGCAGGAGGATCACTTAAGCCCAGGAGTTCCAGGTTGCAGTGAGCTATGATAGCACCACTGCTCTCCAGCCTGGGCCACAGAGCCAGACACTGTCTCTGAAAGAAAAAGAAAAAGAAAGAAAAACATTGCTGATGAAACTGTGGCCTCTTTTGCAACTCAATAAAAAGCTATTTTTCACTGGCTAAGGTTGTAGTAGATAATCACATCACTTTAGATGATATATTTAGCTGAGCAGGGAGATGTATGTGTGGTGGCAAATACCTTTTGTTATATATACATAAATATTTCCCATGCCGTAGAACCTTCTCTAGAAGAAATCAGAAAAGAAGCCACTTGGCTACAAGAAATCATTAAAGAAGAAATGGGATTTGAAGTTTTCCCTGATGTTTTCAGTTGGCTGCCTAATGGAATAGTTTTCCTTACTGTTCCAGGATACAGATTCTCTTTGTGATTATCATTCTTGTGTGCATTATATTTCTACTACTCAAATCAATGTTATGTATTTCTCATTGTTTTACTTCTTTTGAGAAACTGAATTCATGGTACTTTAAAGACTAGAGATGATTCAACAAGTGACAGCAACTATCGAATTGGCCGAGATGGTTCTCTCTCTCTCTCTCTCTCTCTCTCTCTCTCTCTCCCCCCCTCTCCTCTCTCTCTCTCTCTCTCTCGCTCTCTCTCTCCCTTCTGTGATGCCACACCAATTCAGCTTTTGGGCACCGTTAAAAATTCCTCAGTAAGAGGGCTCCTTTCCTCCCCTGACCCCAGTGTGGGACAGGACTATCTGGGAATGAGCCTTTCTGGCAAGGAGGGACACAACTTTTGATCGACAATGCTTTCAAGAAAACCTTTTTATCTAAAGGGAGAATGAGAAAAGAAGACAATTTTTTTTTTTTTTTTTGAGACGGAGTCTCGCTCTGTTGCCCAGGCTGGAGTGCAGTGGCACAATCTCGGCTCACTGCAACCTCTGCCTCCCGGGTTCAAGTGATTCTCCTGCCTCAGCCTCCCAAGTAGCTGGGATTATTGGTGCCCACCACTACACCCGGCTAATTTTTTTATATTTTTCGTAGAGACGGGGTTTCACCATGTTAGTCAGGCCTTGAAATCCTGACCTCAGGGGATCCAACCGCCTCAGCCTCCCAAAGTGCTGGGATTACAGGCGTGAGCCACCGCGCCCAGCGAAGAAGAGAACTTTTATGAGAAGTGTGAGCCTTTTCAAATTCTCAGGCCCAGAGAGGCATTACATTGAGACAGCAACCACATTCCGCTTTCTTTTTGTACAATACTGTATTTGAAAAACAAAAAACCAACACGGCAAGATTCATGAAATTGGACAACTTTCTTTAAAACACTACTGGTAAAACCAATAAGGATGGCTGGTTTCCAGTCATCTGAGCAGCCTCTCTAGTTTCATAGATATGATTTCTCCCTGATATTGAAGGGCTTCCAATTTTAAGTGGAATGCTACTTCACAAAGATAACCAGGTTTGAAAGGAACAGGTTTTCCTTGTAATCCTAAACGTTCCAGTCCGCGAATTAAAAGCCATTTTTTGAAGACGGGCGCACAGGCTTCCAGCTCTCCTCCAGAAGGGTCCACCGCAGGACACAGGTTAAGTAGTCCCTTCTCTGGGAGAGACTAGATGCGGGGTCTCGGCGCACCTCTGCAAAGGACAAGGCGGGAAGGAAAGGAGGGACAGGCAGACGTCACTTCCCTCGCCGGCTCCAGCAGCGGGTTGGTCGGCTGAGTGGCGGAGGGTGGGGCGGAAGAGCAGAAGGGGACTGGGAAAGGCACTGTTGGTGACATCACCGATAGGGCGTTCCTATGTAGATGAGGCAGCTCAGGGTTGCTGCTTCGCCACGGAGGAGTTCCCGTGCTGTAGGAGCAAGTCCAGGAGCTGGCTGGACGTGAGAGTCCCAGCTGTGTGTTAGGGCTAGGAGGGCTCGGAATGGTTGGGGATTGGCGGGGGTGGCTCTCGGGGCAAGTGACCGTGTAAAGGGTAAGGCGTATGGAGCTGTGGCGGGCGGAGGTACGTAAAAGCCGTTTGCCCGGCAGGGGAAATGCCATGGTCAGCCAAGTGGTTCATCTTTAAGAGTGAGGCTCATCCATTGCACCCCAGATATGCTGTTCTCTGTTATTTCTCCTAATGTGTAAGCTCAGCTGCGTAACTTGCAGTAATGAAGCAGAAGTTAAGGGGAAAAAATAGGTTTTACCATACTTGACTGACTTCAAGGCCAGCAATAGATAGAGCCCTAGCAGATCCTTGGTAACACCGTCTGAAAAGCCAGAGCCCCAAGGAATGAGTTCCAGAGACGGTCTCTACACAGTCCGCCCCTAGCAAGGATAAGAAGAAATAACAACAAATGCCTTTACTACCTTCTCTTTCCCCCTTACCACTTCTCATTACTCAAGTTGTGTAAGTTCCTGATTTTCCTTCAGTGCAGCTGCAAGGTCACCAGCTATGCTTGCGTTGCAAGACCTGTCACAGTTGAATTAACTGCGTTCTTTCTGCTTCTGTAAGCCCTCTTGCCTGCCCCGCGAATTTCGCGCCATCCCGCGGCGCCATTCAAACTAGCCAACCCCATTGGGAAGAGTGTATAAAAGTCAAGCCCTGTGTTTGTTCCAGGCTCAAACTTTGGATGTTAATCTGCTGGGCCTGAGTGCACTCAAAATCCTCCTGTTCCACCCGTTGGCCTCTCCGGTCTCCTGATTTCCGCAACAATAGTGGGGGGACTGCGTTCGTACTTTCCCCTGGTCTTTCATGGTATGAATGATAGACAACATTTTTATTCTCCTATAGTCGCAGACTCGGTCTCAGTGATTCTATGGTGTGGTCAGCTGTTTTTGTTTTTGTGAGACCTTGTTTTCTTGTTTACTGTCCTAGGACAGATGTCTATAGTCACTTGTTTCCTCAGGAGGCAAATTTCAGTCTCTGTGGGGGAGGTCTCTCACCTTAGCTGCGGGGGTACTTGGCAGGTGGAGCTCAGGGATCTAGGCTTCCCTGCTTTGTAGACTGCTCAATGGTTCCCAGGGCCTACTGGCTTTCAACACCACTTGAAAACCTCAGGGTTTTTCTGCTGTCCCCAGAATCACCTCTTACACAGCCTCAAGCAATCCACCCACCTTGGCCTCCTGAAATTCTGGGATTACAGGTGTGAGCCACCGTGTCTGGTTATAATGCCCTTTCAACTGGACTTTTGAGTATTCTTAAAAATTCCTCAGTGAGGTGGCTCCTTTCCTCCCTGTCCCCTGCCTGAGATAGGACTATCTGGGAATGAGCCTTTCTGGCAAAGAGGGACACCTTGACTGAGCTTTTGATCATCAATGCTTTCAAGAAGAAAGATTTTTTAAAAAAAATTTATCTGAGGAATGTGAGCCCTTTCAAATGATCAGGCCCAGAGAGATGTTAAATCGAGACAGCAGCCCCTTTCTGTTCCTTCCTTTTGAGCTATGTATTCATCTGTTGGAACTGCTTGCTATCACCTCAAGTAGCTATAAATTATCCTAATAATCCCACACCAAACACTGTACCCCATACCCTATAACTTAACAACGTATAGCCAATCACCAATCAATGTAATTTCTGTAAACCAATGAGAATTCCTGACAGGCACCTTTCTATCAGCCCACTGTCTCTCCCTGCTTTTGACCTTTAAAATCCTGTTTGTGACAAAGGCCAAAGGGAGCTCAGATCCAAGGTTCTTTGGGTGTGAGTCTTCCAGGCAGCTGTCTTCATGTTGGCTCAAGTAAACTCTAAATTATATTTTGTGCCTCAGCCTCTTTCTTTTAGGTCAATATGTTCAACAACAGTCGAATGAATAAATAAGTTAATGTATATTCATACAAAGTAATACACACAGAAACAACCATATGAATAAAATGAAAACTTCATAGACATAAGACTGAGTGAAAGAAGTCAAACCTATGCCTCTGCTTCTGAAACTGCCTTTGCAAAAATTATAACTGGGACAATTTTCATGGTGAAAGAGATCTGACCTAATTCCATCTTATTTCTAACGTCCAAGTTGTCCTTGCTCATTCCGGGGTTCAGACCGAAATAACTTTGAGAGGAACTCAGTTTACGGTTTATCTGTGAAACAAAGATGATAATATCCCCCTTCCTGCCTGGGAACTAGACTGCCTTTGCAGGACTAACAAATTAGCCATGAGATTAGAAATTATGGTTTAGGAGTCATGCAGCCTCTGGCTGCAAGATTCTAAACCTCCCCAAATTGTTCCTGGAGATTACGTCATTATTGGAAAACCTCAGATCAGTGCTTGAGGTATTTTGCTGACCCTGCACTCAGTGGATCAGCTGGCACCAGCTAGACTGATAACCTGGCTCATCTGGTCTTGTGGCCCCCACGCGGGAAATAACCCAGCAGAAGACAACAACTTCAGCTCCCTCTGATTTCATCTCCAACCTGACCAATCACAACTCCCAATTCACTGGCCCCCATCCACCAAATTATCCTTAAAAACTGGTCCCAGAATTCTTGAGGAGACTGATTTGAGTAAAAATAAAAGTCTGGTCTCCCACACAGCCAGCTCTGTTTAAATAAATCTTTATTGCAATTCCCCTGTGTCGAAAAATTGGCTCTGTCTAGGCAGCAGGCAAAGTGAACCTGTTGGGCAGTAACACTCTTGCCGCCAAAACCCACTACACACTGTATGACTCAGTTTACATGAAAGTAAAGGGCAGGAAAAACTTGCCTGATAAATTTGCAGAGACGGGGGTGGAAACCATTAATAAGTCTGTGGAGTATTGTCAGAGTTTGGTGTTGTAGTCTACATATTAAAAGTAATCAGTTAAACACTTGAAATAAAATTTCCCCCAAATATGTTTGCCAAATTTGGATGACTTTGTTTCTGTCTTTGCAGAATATTAAGTGTTAACATGAGGTAAGCGCTAAGGTCTAGAGAAGGCAGTGGAAGAGATGATAAAACGACTCCAGCACCATGCCTGAGTCCAGTGTGCTCTGCTGGGGCTGCACATTTTTGTACATTGCTGTATTTGAAAAACCCTACAAGATTCATGAAACTGGACAACCGTCTTTATAACACTCCTAGTGATAAAACAAGTAAGGATGGCTGGTTTGCAGTCATCTGAGCAGCCTNCCATCAGGCTGAATTTCTAGAACAGGTGAAACTAACCCATATAGTGACAGAAACTACATCATTGATTGCTGGAGTCAGAGAGTAGAGGGGACTGACTGCAAAGGGCACAGGAGGACCTTTTGGAGTAATAGACATGTCATCAAATTTGAAATGGATGCATTGTATCATATTCAACCAATGCCTTAATCAATTTGATTGTAAAAAGTAATAAGAAAACCACTGCAGGTTGGGAGTGGTGGCTCACGCCTTTAGCCTAGCACTCTGGGAGACTGAGGCAGGCAGATCACCTGAGGTCAGGAGTTTGAAACCAGCGGGGTCAACATGGTGAAACCTTATGTCTACTAAAAATACAAAAAATAAAAATAAAAAATTAGCTGGGCGTGGTTGCAGGCGCCTGTAATCCCAGCTACTCGGGAGGCTGAGGCAGGAGAATCTCTTGAACCTGGGAGGTGGAAGTTGCAGTGAGCCTAGCTCACACCACTACACTCCAGTCTGGGTGACAGAGTGAGCGATGCCACGCAAAAAAAAAAAGATAAAAAAAAAGGCCAGGTGCAGTGGCTCATGCCTGTAATCCCAGCACATTGGGAGGCCTAGGCGGACGGATCACGAGGTCAAGAGATCCAAACCATCCTGGCCAGCATAGTGAAACCCCATCTCTACTAAAAATACAAAAATTAGCTGGGTGTGGTGGCGAGAACCTGTAGTCCCAGCTACTTGGGAGGCCGAGGCAGAAGAATCGCTTGAACCTGGGAGGCGGAGGTTGCAGTGAGCCAAGATCACGCCATTGCACTTCAGCCTGGGTGACAGAGCAAGACTCCATCTCAAAAAACAAACAAACAAACACACAACAATAACAACAACAAAAACAAAACCACTGCAAACCATAATGCATTCTACTTAATTTCATGTGCGTTTAGCTTTAGAAGATTCCTTTAGAAAACTGTCTCTTGAAATGTGATTGAGAGTTCAGGAATTCCTTCATTTGTATTTCTGCCTCTTTGTCTTCAGCTAAATTCATGCACTATTAAATGGAATATTTGTAAAATGAAAATACAGTCTAAGCTCAATTTTACAAAAACATATATATATTAAAAATACATATAACTCATATATATATATAGTTTTCTTTATTCTATTTTTTCTTTTGTGGGGGCGTGGGGAGGGACAGTCTAGCTAAAATATACATTCTTCTCTCTGTAGATATACCAGAAGAACATGACTCGATCAGTGTTGCCCTAATGTTAACAAAAGTTATTTTGAACTTAAGGTGATCAGAAATTTTACGTATCTGCACTTTTTCTGTATTGGTGGTATGGTCTATACTAAGCATGTATAATTTTGTTTATAAAAAATGAGAGTAACTTTAAAATTGTTTGGAAGAAAAATATGTACATATGTGAACAGTACTTAATTCCAGGTGATGGGAATATGGATGACTGGTTATCTTTTTCTGTCTGAATCTTTTATATTTTTAAATGGAAAAACTCAATGGCCTAGAAGTGAAAGAACAGATTAGATATGGAAGGGGTGTGGGGCAGGTGAGAGGAAAATGTAAAGGGAAGGACAAACCCAGTTCTGGCAGGACCCTGTTTAAATTGAAGGTTTCTGGGGATCAGTTGTTGGGATAAGAAGGATATGGGGGAGGCAGGAAAATCATGAAAATATTTAGGACAGTGTATTGCCTGTCTCATCATTTCTCCTCCTTTTGTGTTTCTTCAAAAGAAATACACAGACCTACATTTCTTTTCAAGCTTGCTTACCATTTGTGTTTCTCTTTTATTAGTGTAACTGGCCTGTAGATTTATCTTGCTGGTTGCCCAGAAAAGCCAATGGAGCTGAGAACAGCAGGCTTTCTACAATAGAGAAAGAATTTAATAAAAGCAGAGGCAGCTGAGGGACCAGGACAGGGGTTTATTATTACTCCAATCTGCCTACCCCCAAATTCAGAGACTAGGGTTTTGTTGTTGTTGTTGTTTTGTTTTTCGGATAGTCTGGCAGGCAGGGGGCTAGGGAATGGGCAAAGCTGATTGGTTGGTTTGGGGGATGAAATCACAGTGTCAGAGCTTGTTTACTGCACTCAGTCAGTCCCTGGGTGAGGGCCACAGGACCAGATGAGCCAGTTTACCGGTCTGGGTGTGCCAGCTAGTCCATCATAAGGCAGGGTCTGAAAAATACCTTGAACACCCTGTCAAATCTTGGGTTTGATACTAATAATGTTATATATAGGCACAGTTGGGGAGCTTAGGAATCGTGTGGCTTCTGGCTGCATGGCTCCTGAGCCATAATTTCCAATCTCGTGCCTAATTTGTTAGCTTTGCTAAGGAGTTCTGATCCCCAAGATAGGAAGGAGTTTGTCTCAGGAAGGGGCAATCACCTTTGCTTCAGACTTAGACTTGGAACTAAACTCCTCTCATAGTTAGCCTGGCCTATGCCCAGGAATGGACAAGGGCAGCTCAGAGGTTAGAAGTAAGATGCGGTCAGTCAGGTCAGATTTCTTTCACAGTCATAGTTTTCCTATGCCAGGTTTTTCTCACTGTCATAATTTTTGCAAGAGTGGTTTTGTTAGGAGCAGTAAAAACGCAGTGGTTCTGAGAATGTCCTCTGGAGCCAGGCTGCCTTCACTTCAAATTCCTGCTTTCAAATCCTCCTTTGCTGGCTGAGTGACTCTGGGCAGGTCACTTGACGTCTTTGTGCATCTCAGTTTTCTCATACGGAATATGAAGGTGACGGTGTGACCTCTGCCTGAGGTAAGGACTAAATGAGTAAACATAAGCACTCATCAACTGTGTGTGACATGTGGCACTTTGTGTTTCAGGCACAGTTGATGATGTGCATATGTTACTCATGTGCATGTTAGCTCTTGTATTTTGCTTGCAACACTGCACAAAGAGCATATGTGATGAAAACCGGTTGCACAGAAGTTATAGCCGTGATACTTTCCAGTGACCCTGCACCCTCCCAGGGAGACTGCAGTAATCCTCTCACCAGCAGTAACCTCCTGGGCTGGGAGATCCCAGGAAGGCCCCTCAATCTCCAGCAGGTTTGATCCTCAAGGAGCTTCAGGGAAGGAGCTAGAGAAGTATTTCTATCTGGGAGGAGCTGGGAGTTTATTAGCTCATCCAAAGGGGAATAATGATTCAAATTCTTGCTTCAAATCTGCCCCAATAAAATTTTTATAGTTTTACAGTGGAAGACATTTGTACATGTAGGGGGGGAAATATGACTCTTCCTCACCCAGCCTAGCTTCACTGCTGAGACCCTTACAGCAAAACACAGACCAACAAGAGAAGAGCATATGTATTTATTGAATGTAAGTTTTACATGACAGGAGTGCCTTCCAAAGGAAACAAAGGCCCATGGAAACAGCTAAACCTCAGGGGGCTTTTTTGTTGTTGTTTGTTTGTTTGTTTTTGGTTTGTTTTTTAACAGTAGTTTTATTGAAGAATGGATAGTCACGGAGAAGTATGATAAGACAACAAAAGTATGATCTAACAGTAACAAACTGAGGAAAACATAGCCAGGTCTCTGTGTTCAGGCTCTTTGTGTCCCTGGGTCTTCACACTCCAGGATGCACCTTTCCTCTGGGTACAGAGAGGGCACCCAGAATTGAAGTCTTACAATTGACTTCAGGGACGAAGGGCAGGGGGAGGGTGACAGTGACCTTCCTGCTTCTGTTGTTTACTCAAATTTCTTTAGCATAAAATATTCAATACCCTAAGATGTTATATTTTGGAGTAGCATGTCCTGAACCCCATCATGCTCATGCAACAAAACCCAGTCATTGAAGAGCGATGACTACAAAATATTTAAATTCAAAATACAAATGATGGCCAAGTGGGGTGGCTCATGCCTGTAATGCCAGCAGGGAGGTGCAGGGAGGCCCAGGCAGGAGGATCACTTGAGTTCTGGAGTTCCAGACCCGCCTGGCCAAAATGGCGAAACCTCTCTGTACTAAAAATACAAAAATTAGTCCAGCACGTGGTGCACACCTGTTGTTCCAACTACTTTCAGGGAGTGGGGAACCAGTGGGCTGAGGATCAACGGAAATAATATCATATTTACAAGTTTTTTTTTTTTTTCCTATAAGGCTAGTCAATGAAGCAGTGGAAATGGAGATGGAACAAAGAAACCTGTAACTGGTTGTGATCAATTCTTTGTAAACAGGAATGAATTTTTTATGCATTATACTCTGTTATCAAAGTTACATATGCTGCAAAGCTGGAGGTGAACAGCAGTGCCCGGGTCCCTTCCTACACTTATCTCTAGGGATAACAATTTTTAATGTGTGCAACCAACCTGTACATAAATATTGTTACTCTTCGACTGTCCAATTTTCCATCCCAGGCCCTGCAGTCCAGCCTGCAAGAGGAAACAGAGTTTGTGTGTTTCCTTACCTGCCAGTCCACTCTAAGGAGCCAAGAAGGCGTCATCTCACCCCCCACTCCCGGCTTGTCCTCCAAACTCGTCCTCAAAGACTGCGGTGTTTTTCAGTCCTTCGTAAGCGCTCTCAGCCGCAAAATATGAAAATCAGAGCTATGTTCTTGAGTGCCTGGAGTGACATCTTAGTTCCCAAGACCGACCCATCAGGAACCTCATCCCAAGTGCTCTGAAGAGCAGGAGAGAACATTTTTAACTCTGGTAGCGTCCTAAGGCGTCTTCTCCTTGGGGCAGGGTTCTGATGGGACGAGGGGGAGCCTCACCGTCAGGGACTCGCCCCTCAGAGTTGCTCAGGCTCCTCTTCCCCGTGGTGCCGCGGGAGCTCAGCTGGGGCGGAGGAGGATCAGAACCCGCGCTCCCAGGCCGTGTGCTTGAAGAGGCTGCCGTGCGAATTTCTCTTTCCGGCTGAGATCTTGGGACGAAAGAATGAAATTTCCCGGAGTCAGGTCCCAAAGCTTAAGTGAAACAGCGACTTTTAGGGCCCGCAATGGAGACGTAGGAGCTAGAAATTCGGCATAAAAATCTGAATATGAAGAACAGAGTAAATTAACATTCAGAATCAGATGGACCATGTGAATAAAGCAGTGCTACTCCCAAGTTAGGTCTCCAACCATCGATCCTAAGCTGAGACACAATCTCCAATGACTGAGCTAACCCCATCAAAATTTCTCACGCCACCGTTTACTTACCAAAATGACAATGGGTGCCATTACGAGATTTCCTGGGTGAAAGGAATCTCCGGGTCTAGGATTGAGGGGCGACAGCCTTTTTAGTGAAGGAGACCTCTCACCCCGAGGCCCAGGGTCGCCCTGAGACGGGTGAGCACTTGCTGGGTCGTTGGATCCCTGGCGGGGGTGTCCGGGCCAACGGTTGCTGGGTGCCAAGAGGCTGGCCCTGTAAGGGGACCCTCCAGGCTCGGTGACCCCGACTGGATGATTGGGCGATTTCCCTGTGGTCCGGGTCACTGTGAGAACCCGGTTTCTGGGATCCCGAATGCGGAAGAGGGAGACGAAGAGAGGACAAGGCGCCGGGTACACAGCGAGGCTCAGACAGCGGGAGCAGAAGGGACACGGAGGCCCGCAGCTCAGAGTTTCTGAACGTCAGCAGTAAAACACGGCGTTACGGTCCTAATTAAACAGAAAGGTTCCACCGAGACTCGAACTCGGATCGCTGGATTCAGAGTCCAGAGTGCTTACCATTACACCATGGAACCTCACCGTGCAGAGTGGCTGGAGGTGTCTGAATTCCTAATAAGTAGCAATAGTTCCCACCCACCCATGTCAAGGCATTTCTATTATGCCACAAGCAACACTCAAGGAGGAGCAGGAAGGAGCCATCCTTCTTGCTTTCTCTCTGCTCTCTCTTTTGATCGACTTCTATCATTTCATTTGCACCTCGGAAAGTGAGGCAAAAATCCGCTGTGGGTTTAGGGCCAGAGAAGAGACCCTGAAGCCTTGTTCATAGAGTTTCCTGTGCCGAGGTGAAATTTCTTTCTTCCTTTCTTCGTTTCTTTCTCTTTCTTTCATTCTCTCTCACTTTTCTTTCTTTCTTTCTTTCTTTCTTTCTTTCTTTCTTTCTTTCTTTCTTTCTTTCTTTCTTTCTTTCTTTCTTTCTTTCTTTCTTTCTTTCTTTCTTTCTTTCCTTCTTCCTTTCCTTCTTTCTTTTCTTTCTTTCTTTCTTTCTTTCTCTTTCTTTCTTTTTCTTTCTTTCTTTCTCTCTCTCTCTCTTCTTTCCCTCCCTCCTTTCCTTTCCTTCTTTCCTTCCTTCCTTGCTTCCTTCCTTCCGCTTTCCTTCTCCCTCCCTTCCTCCCTTTCTTTTTTCTCTTTCTTTCTTTCTCTTTCTTTCTTTCTTTCTTTCTTTCTCTTTTCTTTTCTTTTCTTTTCTTTCTTTCCATTGAGACAGCGTCTCCTTCTGTTGTTCAGGCTGGAGTGCAGTGCAGTGGCAGTAGGCCATCTCCCCTCACTGCAACCTCCGTCTGCGGGGTTCAAGTGATTGTAATCCCCAGTAGCTGGGATTACAAGTGTGGGCCACCATGCCTGGTTAAAGGTTGTATATTTAGTAGAGATGAGGTTTTGCCATGTTGGCCAGGCTAATCTTGAACTCTTGACCTCAAGTGCTTTGCCCACCTTGGCCTCCCAAAGTGCTGGGATTACAGGTGTGAGCCACCACACCCAGACAGGAGATGAAATTTCTGCAAAATTTCTGTTATTTTCTTTTTGCTTTCCCTCTTTTCTGTTTGCCCAAGGAGGCCAGATGGTTGTCAAAACAGGACATGGGACATCCTGGGCGCCTTGCCTCCTTCCTCCCTGTAGTATATAACAGAAGACAGCAATCAAATGAGATTGGGAAGCAGGGAATCCTTCACTGTCTTGTTCATATACTTCTATGTTTGTTTGGTTGGTTGGTTTTAATAAAATTTTCTCACCAGAAATGGAAATTTTTTGGATTTAAAATAAATGCAGTCAGCCACATTTTACATTTCTATAAAACACTCAAACCAGGCCATACTCACCTGCTATGACTCAAAATCAACCATATACTGTCAAGGTCAGGAGGCAGGGCCCTGACATTTAAGCACAGTGTGTTTTCTCACAATTGGCCAAGTTGATGCCATTCCAATTTCTCAATATCTCATGACCCATTAATTGTGGTCTTTAAAAGTGTGCATGTATTGTTACTGAAAGGCCAAGTGTTTGGTCTAGGCCCTGCTGCTCAGCTCACAGAAAGCCAATCATTCAGACGTTGAGTATTGCCAAGGAAGAAGGCTTTAATTGGGTGCTGCAGCTGAGGAGATGGGAGATCAGTCTCAAATCAATCTTCCTGATCAACTAAAGTGAGGGGTTTATGTATCAGGGAAGAAACATAACTGTGGGTGGGAAAAGAGGAACTAGGGAAGGGTGAGGAAGCATTCATGATGAGTGAGGGGGCTGACATCTTATTGTCTGGAGGCTGTGATCTGCTGAGGTTCGGGTCTATGATGCTTTTTGAGAGGCCTGAGGGTCCTTTCCTGAGGAAGGAACTCAGATAAAACAATGTAACTTTCAAGCTTCAAGACTTGCAGGGTGCATTTCTACGTCTATCCAAAAACACTGTCTGTGGGACTATTGAAAATAGTGGGACTATTGAAAACTGAATTCTATTCAGTACCCATTTTCTATTTGTCAGTTCCTCAATCATGGGGAATCTGGTCGTCCATCTTTCAGGCTGCATCATGTGGAGAAAGGGCATCCTGAGCAACTCCACACCATGGGTGACTGCATGGCCACCAAGGAATCAAACGTTCATCTAATACTGTAGTTTCTCCTGAAACACAATATTCCTCTCTCCAGTTCCCCATTTCCACTAAAGACAAAACACAGCAGGACCAACCTACCTACAAAAGAAGCTTCAGTCCCATATACTTGGCCTGATTACCCACAGAAAGTGCAGCAAGAATGTTCATATAGGCGCTCCTAAAGAGGCTTTGCTGGAACATTTCACAACGCCATTTCAGGTAAAGCCCTGGGAAAATTACCAATTCCTCCACCTGTGTCAGATTATAAAAGAAAACAGAATCATATTGAACTTATGCAAACAAACACATTGTCATGAGTTAAGAATATTCAGTTTACAAATTCTGGAGAAATTCAGCAGAGAGAGAAAAATATGCCTCAAATTCTGTTTAGAAGACTATTGTACTCAATTGTTGCAGGCTATAAATAGCTCAAAAGAAAAAAAGTTCTCCAGACTCTGAAGAATAAACAACGTTTCAAACAAACAAACAAACAAACAAAGGCCGTAAAAACTTATTTCAGTCCTCTATTAGTTTAATCCATGCAATCATCTCCTGCTCTGCTTCATACAGGGCTAGCAATCTCTATGAACACATCAGCCTTTCTATTAGTGCCTTGGAAATTTTCTCTTTAGTTCAATGGCACGATCTCCAAAGTTATCAGAAGCCTGCATCCAAGAGTCTTTTTCATGGACTTCCCCCAAAAAACAAGGCCTGGACTGTAACTGATTATAAGTCACTTTTTGAGAAGAATCAAAGCAAAACAACAATTGTGGATGACAAAAGCCTTAAGACAGCCATAGTCATAGAAACAGTTGACAAGGGAATTCGGTTGCTTCTGTGGCACACAATATAACATAATAATCATAATTATTACTGACAGCATATCAGAACTCTAGGAATCTCATACAATCCTGGAACACACATTAACAACACATCTGTGTCAACAGAACCCAAAGGAAGTGAAACACCACTTCAGATTTGACAATGCTTCTTGCATAATTCTAGCATAACAAATAAGCCTAAGAAGCCTAATATATCTATCTTGAACTTCAAGAACCTAATATCCAAAAAGTTAATTTGAGGTCCAAAAGGCTTAATATGGAAATTTTACTCTTAGAAAGTTTGCCAAATATCCAAGTTTTGAGAGACTTGATATCACAAAATAGGACCACAGGTCACCTTAAAATAGTCAATCATTTAGCCAAAAGGTAAGCAAAAATATTTTATCTATTATTAATATTACACAAACATTTTGACCAAAAGAGAAAACTAAATTTTACCTTTGTGTGGTATATTAAAATGTTAAAGATAATTTTAATAAAACCTTATACACAAATTTAATTATAATCAGTTTAACCATAACGTAAGTGTTTCATAAACTTTTCATGACCTTTTATACTTTTCTATGAAAAAGCAGATGAATGCTCTAGAAAATCCTGTTATTCCGATACATGGGCCCAGTTGCTGGCCTTGCATCAGTGTGCTTCTGAGTGTAACATCTAATTTGTAGAAAATCTCTGAATTTGAGAGGCCAGGGTGGGTGGATCGCTTGAACTCAGGAATTTGAGACTAGCCTGGGCAATATGGTAAAACATTGTGTCTACCAAAAATGTAAAAAAGAAAAAACAAAAGAAATAAAGAAAGAAAAAAGGAAGGAAGGAAGGAAGGAAAAGAAAAGAGAAAAGAAAAGAGAAAAGAGAATGACAAGAAAGTCTCTAAACTAAACTAATCCATTAAACTCTGGCCTTAAAATTCTCATGTGCCCACCTCTTCTGTCTAGAAGAAGAGGGGGCATGAGGTAGAAAAGGCGGCAGGTGGGATTGTTGGGCCTAGAGGGATTAAATGGTTTCAATTTCTGGTTCCGTTTCTCATGAAAGCAGTTCATTTTGATTGTCATCTTCCCCAGGGTCTGAAGATGAGGCATTCATTGGTGTCAATATTCAAGATTTAGCAGGAGTAAGTGTCTTTTTCAGACCCAGGAGTCAAAGCCCTGTAAGCTAATAGCACAAGGATTAGTTAATAGGACATTTGTAGTGCAGAAACTTCTATTTCTCTCTAACATGTCACCAATAAAAACACTGTGATTTGGTGTCCAGTAGTTACTGCCTGCAGAACTTCAAACCACTGTATTAAAGTGGTTAGGATACTCCTTGCATGTAACTAGTTGCCAGCATTCTAATGACAGAACTGTGATTGAAAGCATCAAAAATGTGACAGAACCTATGCCAAACTTTTCAAAGAAAGACAATTAAATTTTCTCTCCATCATTTAACAAAATGTTAACTGCAAATGTCACTTTTGGAAATTCTGTATGAGGATAAATAATCTTTTGTTTAAATACTATACAACAAAACAAGAACAAAGTGAGAATAAATAAACAGTCATTTCTTTTCAGCTATTTTATGTATTTATTTATTTTGGGACAGAATTTCCCTGTGTCACCCAGGTTGGGGTACAGTCGCAGGATCTCAGCTGACTGCAACCTTCACTTTCGAGTCCCATGTTTAAGGGATTCTCTTGCCTCAGCCTCCTGAGTAACTGGAATCATTTAGCCAAAAGGTAAGCAAAAATTTTATATCTATTAACATTACACAAACATTTTGACCAAAAGAGAAAACTAAATTTTACCTTTGTGTGGTGCATTAAAATGTTAAAGATAATTTTAATAAAACCTTATCCTCAAATTTAATTATAATCAGTTTTGGAATTACAGTTTTGGAATCAGTTCTGGAATTACAGGTGTGCACCACCACGCCCAGCTGATTTTTGTGTTTTCAATAAAGACAGGGTTTCATCATGTTGGCCAGGCTTCTGGCCTTGAAGTCCTGGCCTTCACTGATCTGCCCACCTCGGCCTCTCAAAGTGTTGGTATTATAGGAATGAGCCAGAACACCCAGCCTTCTTTTCAGCTATTTTAAAAGAGCATAATCACATATTTCCAAGACTGGTTTCTAGGTGGAGTACTGATTACTGATTAGGTTGCTTTCACCATTAAAATCTTCAAACCAGTGCAACAATTGTACGTGTTTTGTTTTCAAGTATACATACATGAAGTTCCAACAGTGATACAAGGTTTGGGATCAAAAATCACTAGAAATTCTCACAACCTGTTTTTATTACCACGTCATCCAAGTGAAAGTCACTTAATTTTAATAATGGTAAACACAACTAAAGGAGGTTGAGAGAAATCCAATCAATATAATATCCTTAAGGTCAAGGCCAATTTTTCCTGAACAGGGGAAATTTGTACCCACGTCACAGTTTTTCCTCATTAAAGGAAAGGGTCTGCAATCAACTCAAATGACTGATTGAAACCAACTCATATTACTGATTGCATTGAATGTGTACCAAACCTCAGGCCATGGATGCCTGAGTCCTAGTGTTCCTGTGACATCCCCTTGGGGTAGTGGAACTCTACCTTTCAATGATGGGGAGTCTTGGGCAAGAGCAAGTCTCCTCCCCTTGTCTAATATAGACAGCTTTTGTGTCTAACTCTACCTCAGCAGTTGGCTTATTACTGGGGCCAGTGGTTGGACAGGTTCCTAGCTCCAACATCAGTGGTAGATGCGTTTTGGTTTATGTGAGAGAAGCAACCAGGTTTTGTGCCTGTACTCTGGTGGTGGTCGATCATACGATCATGACTTATATGCCTACGCCACTGTGGCAAGCTCAAGAAATTCTCTTTCCCTGCTACATATGTCTTATCAGCACTAAGGATGTGGGAGGAAAGACCTAGCAAATGGGCAAAAACATGCTATGTGTCTGGGACTCTCAGAGATTCTAAGCTGTCACAATAGTTCACACTTGGCCTTTAAGAAATGATGAAAACTTTAGTGATTTTTCTCCAACCAACATTTATGGCTGCTATCTTTTTCTTCTATTATCTGTCAAAGATGAACTGCTTCATGTATTTGTCCTTCTATAGGGGGGTGTCTCATGCTTTGGACTTCAGCTGACTCAGGGGCCTTGCAACTTCAGCTCTCTGATGGGATCAAAACACATATGACTTTGCAGACCATACAGCTTTTTCTTGTCATTAGAGTGGGAACAACTGTCTCTTGCAGCTTTCTACATCTTAAACAACTGTTGATTCACATGGCTGTTTTATAAAATTCTTATCTTTTCCTCTATTTCTGGACTAATTTCCCTTCAGGATACCACACAAATTCTTTTAGTCAATCACTTCTTTTGAGGCTATGAGGTAGACATAGTGAGCACCTTGACGATCCCTGCAAATGAGCCTTTCTTTAGGTGCTCGTGGGAAACATGGGCCCAGACCAGTACTGAAACCCGCAACTCTCACTCACAGCTCTAGCTGAATTTTTGTCATGAGGCTCTTTCTCCTCAATCAGTATACTAGTCTTAGAACAAATTTGAGATTGGGACTATCTTAAAATACGCTTCCTGAGTGGTTACTACGATTTGCTGGAGTTTCTCAGAGTAGTAGGTCTTTTGTATGGAACTCTTATGAGGAAAACAGGGAATAAACAGCCTGAGGGGTGGAAAGGGAAGGCTGTACCAGGAATCCTAGGAAAGCTGAGCCTGGGCTCTCAATGCAGAGAACATTCACCACCCGAGAAGTTCTACTCAGTTGCTATTGTTAGTTTAGAATCTCATCAATGAAAATGGTATAGAAGTTTGTTTTCTTCCTGGTTGTATGTGCACCTACATAATATCCTTAATTGTGCCTCTTGGCTCACAAGCCTACAATACTTCCTATCTCCCTGGCCCTTTACAGAAAACGTTTGCTGAACTCTATAGACAACAATGCCCCATGCTTTACAGCAAAAGACTCCCAGGAGTCTCTTTTACTAATTTTCATTTGTTGGACATTTTTCCTGGTCACCATAGGTTTCCTTTCTTGACTTGTAATGACTAGTCTCTGGTTGACTGTCATTTGCAATGACACAATATATACCGGGACCTCAAAGCAGAAAAAACGTAGAAGAAAATCTAGGAAATATTCTCAACATCAGCCGTGGCAAAGAATTTATGGCCAAGTCCACAAAAACAATTGTAGCAAAAACAAAAATTCACAAGTAGGACCTAATTCAATGAAAGAACTTCTGCACAGCAAAAGAAACCATCAAAGGAGTCAATAAACCAGCTACAGAATGGGAGAAAATATTCACAAACTGTGAATCTGACAAAGGTCTAATGTCCAAAATCTATAAGGAACTTAAAAGAAATCAACAAGAAAAAAAATCCCATTAAAAAGTGGGCAAAAAGACATGAACAGACACTTCTTAAAAGAAGACATACAAGCAGTCAGCAAACACAGGAATAAATGCTCGTCACCACTAATAATCAGAGAAATGCAAATCAAAGCTACAATGAGATACCATCTCACATCACTCAGAATAGTCATTATTAAAAAGTCAAAAACCAACAGATGCTGATAAGGCTGTGGAGAGAAAGCTTATAAACCCTTGGAGTGAGTGTAAATTAGTTCAGTCACTGTGGAAAGCAGTTTAGAGATTTCTCAAAGAACCTACAACAGAGCTGCTATTCAACCAGTAATCTGATTACTGGGTGTATACCCAAAGAAATGTAAATCTTTAAAAGAAAAAGACACGTGCACTCCTATGATTATCAACAGGCTATTCAGAATAGTGAAGACATGGAATCAAACTAGGTGCCCATCAGTGGTGGATTAAATAAAGAAAATGTGATACATACACAACATGGAATACTACACACCCATAAAAAAGAATGAAATTATGTCTTTTGCAATAACATGGATAGAGGAGGAGGCTATAATCTGGAGGAAACTAATACAGAATCAGAAAACGAAATACCGAATGTTCTCACTTAGGAGCAGGACCTAAATATTGAGCACACAAAGACATAAACATGGGAACCTTAGACACTGTGGACTACCATGAGGTAAGGAGGGAGGGAGAGTGGGTTGAAAAACTGGCTATTGGGTACTATGCAAAGTACCTGGGTCCAATATACCCATGTAACAATCCTATACATGTACACTTGGTACATAATATAAAACTGAAATTTTAACAAGAACAAAATTATATTACACTAAAAAAATTACTGCACAGAAAGTAAAATAATAATGGATTCAATAAAATTAAATATTATAATTAAAGATCTAAAATCAATAATCCAAACTTACACTTTAGGAAACTCAAAGAAAACAAGAGCAAATCAAGTCCAAAGTGAGAGGAAGACAAGAAACAATAAACACTAGGGCAGAAATCAAGGAAATCGAAAACCAGAAATCAACAGAGAAAAGTCAACAAAACCTGGAGAGTGTTCTTTGAAAGGACCAATAAAATTGAAAAACCTTTAGCTGGTGAACCAAGAAACAATGAGAAAAGATACACATTACTAATATGAAAAAGAAAACAATGACCCTCACTACTGATTGCGTGGACATTAAAAGGATAGTAGAGGACCATTATGCACAATTCTCTGCTCACAAATTTGATAACTTCGATGAATTGGACCAAGTCCTTGAAAGATAGTTGACCAAAACTCATACAAGGAGAAATAGATAACCTAGATAGGTCTCTATCTATTAATGACATTGAAGCAACAATTAACAACTTTCCAGAACAAAGCACCAGGTCTAGATGGTTTCACTACCAAACATTTAAGGAAGAGACTATACGAATTCTCTTTAGAAAACAGAAGCCGAGGGAACACCTCTTAACTCCTGTCTAGGAGGCAAGCTTCACCCTAGTAGCAAAACCAGACAAATGGTTTTGAACCAGGATGTTGAACTCGTCTGGACTGCTGACCAGCTCCTGAAACTTAACCCCGGAAGAACTGTAGAAGCGAGAAGAAAACATGGCTAACAGGAACTGTAAAAATTGGTAAACCTCCTGTAGAGACCGAGGCAGTACTGAACTGGTGTGTGTGGAAGGTTGATGTTCACCGATAGCAGAGAGAGAACAAGAGGGAGGAAAGTATTTTCGGTTCTGCTCTTGCGTCTCTTTCCATGGTTCTGGGCCAACTGCCCTTCTTACCCCTTCGCGAAAGAGATTTGTCAGCGGCTCTTAATCCACCAATGCAGCAGCTGTGATGTGACATCGGGACCCATACAAGCTTCGCTGAGGAAAAGAGTAGATGAAAACAGGGTGAAACTGGATAATCGCGGGGCTTTCCTCTTCAGAGCGTCCTCCCCAGGCCTCCAGAGCTAACGACTGCCATGGCCTCCCCACCACGCTGCTTCAAGAGAAGCATTAAAAAGAAACCCTTGGACAGAAGACTTGCCTGGTGGAGTGTAAAACAAACAGGGGTGATAGAAATGAGTTTTGGGGACGTGCTGTTCTCCACTCGGGGCCCATCCTTCATTTTGCCGAGACCACCAAAGACTGGGCCTTCCTCGACAGGAAGGTCCGAGACCCCTCTCCGCAGCTCCCCTCATCTGCACGCGGGTTCCTCCCCACACGCCTCCCCTTTCCCTGGGTTCCAGTTCCCCATCACTGCGTGTGTCCGCCCAACCCCACTGCTTCTCTCCTTTCGGGAATGTCATTTCTTGAGCCGCACTCCATCGCGAGATGTGCTCCAATGGTCTATCGAAGGTACAGGCAGAGAATCAGTGACCAGCTGACTCTTTGTACTGCAGGGATCCAGCAGCAGAGACGATAAAAGTCGCGCCAGTTTTAGGGCCAAATATGTAGAAACGCAGAGACCAACCAGACTCACTTGCAGCTTCAAAGAGAGTCTCTGCAAAGTCTGCTTAGATAAATTCCGCTCTGGGGCCAGCTCACACCTGTAATCCCAGCACTTTGGGAGGCCAAGACTGGTGGATCATGTGAGGTCAGTAGTTCAACATCAGCCTAGCCAACATGGTGAAACCCCGTTTCTACTGAAAATACGAAAATTAGCAGGAAATGATGGCACGTGCCTCTAATCCCAGCTACTTGGGAGGCTGAGGCGTGAGAATCACTTGAGCTGGGAAGGTGGAGGTTGCAGTGAGCCTGGATCCTGCACTCCAATCTGGGTGACAGACTGAGACTGTCTCTAACAAACAAAAATAAATAAATAAAAGAAAAATAAATTCTGCTACGGAAAGAACCGGAGGACTATACAGTGGTTCCCCCATCAACCCTCCCCTCCTTTTTTTTTTCCTTTATTAGCGCGGCACAGTAAGTAAATGTAAAAACCACAGGGCACAAAGACAGGACACTGCATTTGCCGGAAATGGAATCCAGGTCTCCCATGTAGGAGGCGAGAATCCTACCACTGAACCGCCAGTGCCTCCTGACCCCGAACTCTGCAGCCTTGGAAACAGTTAAGATACAGACTTGGGGAAAGGAGTCAAGATTTTCACCATATTCTCTTTGGAAGATGTGGCTAACAAAAAAGACACCCAGAGCAAAGGCTCACAGTGGAGATTTGCATTGGGCAACACCACAAGGTTATGGCTTCACATTAAAAGAGTTGACTTGAAAAAACCTTATTCTGAGTAGACTCTGTGCAACTGGGTAACAAACCTCTGTAGGAAAACATCAGAAATTCACCCAGCTTTTTGTCTCTGGTCCTGTATCCAGTGTGAGCCTGTGGAAAGTTCTTGCCTTGCTTGTTGATGTCTTCTCTTTGCCTCCCCATTGCTTGGTGCCTCTCAAGCCTCCCAACCTTGACATAAACATCAGTACTTTCCTCAAAAAAGACAGTCAGAACCCAGGAACTCGAGTTTGAAAAGCTGAACTCTTGGGACTCTGCCTGGGATACTCCAGAAGACCAGGGTGATAATTGAACTTCCCTCCTCCTCCACCTCTTTTGAGTTCCTGGAAAACGCCATGGATCAGATCTTGCTTTTAACTTCTTATGCCTTACAGAGACCTAAACAAGAGGGAAGAAATGGACATTTCATGCCAAGATTTCTTCCCTTCACCTCGCCCTGGTCAGTCACCCAAGTAGGCCAGTTCAGGGAAAAACAGTTCCATTTGATTCTAGGTAGATGCTAGGATATTATTCCTCTAGCTAGCATAAAGTGTTTTTTTGCTGTTTTCTTTTGTCAGATATTCATGTTTTCACTCTCATTCTTTTGTTTATAATGAGCGTGGTACAGATTTGCACCACTCTTTTTGTTGTTGTTGTTGTTTTTCTTGTCTTTAAAAATTTTTTTATTTCCAACTTTTACTAAGTTCAGGGGTACATATGCAAGATGTGCAGGTTTGTCTCATAGGTAAACCTGTGCCATGGTGGTTTGCTGCACAGATCATCCCATCACCCAGGTACTAAGCCCAACATCCATTAGCTACTCTTTCTGATGCTCTCCCTCCTCCCAACCCCCACCCTCCAACAGGCTCCCGTGTGTGTTGTCCTTGCCTCCCAACCCCATGTATCCACGCGTGCTAATTTTCAGCCCACTTATAAGTGAGAACACACGGTGTTTGGTTTTGTGTTTCTGCGTTAGCTTGCTAATGTGCACTGCTTTTGACCTGGTGTGGTGGTTCACATCTGTAATCTCAGCACTTTGGGAGGTTGAGGCGGGTGGGTCACGAGGTCAGGAGTTCAAGACCAACCTGGCTCATATGAAACCCCGTCTCTACTAAAAATAGAAAAATTAACTGGGCATGGTGGCACGTAACCTATAGTCCCAGCTACTTGGGAGGCTGAGGCAGAAGAATCCCTTGAACCTGGGAGGTAGAGGTTGCAGTGAGCCGAGATCGAGCCACTGCACTCCAGCCTGGCAACAGAGCAAGACTCCATCTCAAGATAATAATAATAATAATAATAATAATAATAATAATATGCACTACTTTGAATATTTAACCCTTTTCTGCCATTAAACCATGAGAGCCGGCATTTCCTTTTCTATCCAATCTGAGATACTTAAATGCATTATCGTGAGCAGTAATTAGTGTTATGTTGGAGATGATGGGCATAGTTAGTCTCATTCCCACCACCACATTGTATGATTTCTGTGTTTTTGCTTTATTTATAAAATCTCTTCCTGCCTTTCTTAACTAGGCTGTTCTGTTTGGGTAAGTTTTTTGTTTTCCTGTAGTGTTTTTGAAATTCCATATCCCGGATTAGTCAATATATTCTGTTAGATCTCAGGTGCACAGGAAGAAGGTAATCATGTACCTTAGCTCAGGGCACATTATGGTAGCTGCTCTCAGCAAGGCCCTTACTGTCTTTCCTTCTTTTCTCTGTTCTTCCCACTCCCATTCCCCTGTCCACTTCTAGACACACGTTCTGAGGAGTTTAATATATGCTCTTTTATCCCACACTTTCTCTGCATATTTTAATAAAGGGATGTCTTTGGAGAACATGCATTGTTCTTTGGGAGTGAGGTGTGTTAAAATAACTTTAAAGTGTGAATTGGTTACTGAAAACCCATTCCATCCTCTTTACTCCATTCTGTGTACTATCTTCTCAACTTTTCTATTCTAATACAAAAGTTTGTGTATTGGCCAGGTGCGCTGGCTCATGTCTGTAATCCCAGCACTTTGGTAGGCTGAGGTGGGCAGATCATGAGGGCAGGAGTTCAAGACCAGCCTAGCCAACATGGTGAAACCCTGTCTGTACCAAAAATACAAAAATTAGCCAGGCATGGTGGCGCATTCCTGTAATCCCAAATACTAAGGAGGCTGAGGCAGGAAAATTGCTTGAACCCAGAAGGCGGAGGTTGTAGTGAGTGGAGATCCTGCAATTGCACTCCAGCCTGGGTGACAAAGCGAGACTCTGTCTCAAAAAAAAAAAAAAAAAAAAAAAAGAGAGAGAGAGAGACAGAGAGAGAGAATACAATAGTGCCACCATTCTAAAATACTGTCTGATAGTTTCTAATACAGTTAAAAATACACCTACTTCCTGACCCAGCCATTACATTACTATGTTTATACTCAACAGAAACGAAGGCACAGGTCCATAAAAAGGCCCATATTAGAATATTTGTAAACATCTTATTCACAATAGCCAAAACTAGAAATATCCCAATTGTCCATCAACTGTAGTATATTCACATGTTAAAATAACACTCATCAATAACACCAAAGAACTGAGATACATGCCATAAAATGGAAGCATCTCATACCATTGTTGCATTAAAAAAAAAAAAGAAAAAGAAAAAAAAAAAAAAACCAGTTAAAATCAGTATGGTCCTTTATGTGATTTCTACAAGAAGCACAAGTAAGTCACGGAGACAGAAGTCAGAATGGTGGTTGCCTAAATGGGGATGGGTGAGGATTGACTGGAAAGGGACTCTAATGACTTCTTGGTTTGTTGAAAATGTCCCATAACTTGACCTAGGTGATGGTTTCTTTTGTCAAAATGCACTGGGCTGCACACTTAAGATTGGTGCACTTTGGCCTCTGTAGATTATACTTCAGTCATTTACTGATAGCAAAAATAAATAAATAAATAAAAACAAAATTAAAAATTGGGGTTGGAGAATGTCATTAACTTTAGATTTTATTGTATTCTTTAGGTTTTACTTAAAATACCCAGTTGGAGTGTGAACTTGTCTTCTCTTGTCCATTTCTGATTCGGCCTGAAAAGGCCCCACGGATTTTTGAAATATCTGAGCCAGAAAAATGGGTAAGGCCACATCATGTCAACAGTAGAAGATTCCAGTAAGGCTGACTGAGGGGCGGCACCTCTCCTTTTGGGTGTTGTACTTGCTCAGAGAGGGGGCAAAAATCTTTCAAGATAACCGGACCCTTAGGCGTGCAGGGTAGGGGTTCCTTCTATTCGCGACACTACGGAGAGTTCCAAAGTCACAGGGAAGTTGTGACCTCTCTAGCCACAGGTCAAGGCGCAGCCTAGGCTCAGGTTAGAGGCGAAAGGGAAAGAAGAGCGCTACACCCTAGAATGGACGTTGCCATGACTCACATTGGAGCCCGGGCTGCTGCGGCCACAGCATAGAGCACTAACCACAATATGATCACGGCGAGCCACAGGAGCTGCTTCCGTTTTGGAGACCTAAGGGTCCGCGTAGATTTCGTTCTTTCTTGGTGTCTCTCCGTTTTTCCTCCCTTTCTTCCCCACTCTGCTACAATAAAAACAAACAAACAAAAAACAACAACAAACAACAACAACAACAAAAACACTTCTCATCTTTCCCCTGTGCAGTCCTTACCGCTGCACAAAGCTACTGCGAAGTTTCGTCTCCCTGGTCCAGGCCTCTACTGAATTCTTGCCCTCCTCCTCCCCATTCCCTGTTGGATTCACCCCTTGCTTGCCTCCGGCCTCCTGCCCCAGACACGCACCCAAAACAACACAACTGAGTCCGCGCAGCTCACTGGCTCAGAGTGGCAAGAGAGGCCACGGGAGGCCTAGCCCCTTGCGCGCCCCACAGAATGCCAAGAAACCAATCGGAATAAATGCTTTTTAAAAAGAACTTACTTCCCCTTCGTGACGAGCCTCGGTAACATGTCGAAATTTTGTCTCTACAAGAAATACAAAAATTAGCCGGGCGTGCTGGTGAGCCCCTGTCGTCTCAGCTACTTGGGGGCTCAGGCAAGATCATCAATTGGCCCCGGGAGGTCGAGGCTGCAGTGAGCCTTGTTTGCACCACGGCACTCCAGCCTGGGCGACCAAGTGAGACCCTGTCGCAAACAAACAAACAAACAAACAACCAAAAACTTCCCCATAGAAAAATAGTTCATGATTTACATTCTCAGGACTCTTCAAAGGACTAAAAGCTAAAGGCGACCATGCATTCACTAGACAAGCCCTAGTCGTGAGTCTTGGTGAGTGGCAGACCCTGCTCCCCGCGAGGGGACCACGAAAGACTCTCACCACCATCCCTGCCCTGGTGGAGCCCCGCTAGGGACACAGGATCCGAAGACGGCAGCGGAAGCTCGCAGCGGCCCCGAAAGTGACTGGGCAGGGTGGGCACAGGCTCCCTCACTGGGTGAAGGCGGCGCAAAGAATGGGAAGAGCCATCCTGGGAGCCCACCTGGCGTTCAGCTTCCCTTGGGGCCCCAGGCGGCTCGGGCCCTGGGCGTTTCCGGGGGCTTCTGTAACAGGGGAGGGGCAGGGCAGACGAAGGCCATTCAGCTGTCCTTCCCGCTCCAGAATCTCCAAACCCGCGGGTGTGCAACGTGATCAGCGTGACTCACCGCTCTAATCTCTCCGGTTTTCCGTCCTGCCGGGCAGGCCCTCAGGACAGAAGGGATGGGGAGAGTTTGGTGAGTGTGCCCTGCATATAGTGCCAGGCAGAATCAGTAGTAGCGGTCTCTGTGGCACAATCAATTAGCGCGTTTGGCTGTTAACAGAAAGGCTGGTGGTCTGAGCCCAACCAGGGACTCCTGGCTTTGTTGTTGTTTCTGTTGATGCACAATCAACTCCAGCCTAATCCGGAGACACACATGTCCTCTTCCCCACCTTCTTAGGTCTGAGGCTTGGCAAGGGCCATGGTGCCTTGTACCTGTCAAACTCAGGAATCCCAGAGACTTCAGACAGGAACTCACTTCTAGTGCGATAAAAATGTTCTTTGCTCCCATGGAAGACTTGGAGGAGTAAAATGCCTCGAGATTTTCTTGTTTAATAATAGGAGACCTATTACAGTAGTATCCTATCCCCAGGATGTGCCTGGGTTTACTGATTGCTCTATCGATAATGTGACCAGTAGAATCAGTAGAATCTGCCTCACGGTGATCCTCACCACTGTTTGTGAAAACAGCGTTTCTTCTGTTTGTGCATGATTTAACCCTTTTCGAGATGTTTTTGAAATGAGGTGGGTTTCATGACTTTCATGCTGCAGTCTCCACTATTCTTGTACAAATATCTTTGGTCACTTGTGCAGATATTTCTATAGTGTAGAGAAGAGGATGTGCCAGTTTTACATTACAGCATTTATTTAATGCTTCTAATTTGAGTACATTCTGCAAATTTATCTTCCATAGGAGCAGTAGCAAATCATATTCCAATGTGTTTCCCAATTCTATCAATGTCCCTTTTGTCATTACTTGCTGGCACAACAAACTTTCTACACATCGATGTATGATATTCCACTGAGGGAAGAGGTGTCCTCCTGGCTCAACTGAGGGGGTGAACAACTGAAGGACATGGTGGACATTACACACAGATATTCTGTGGCATAGGATGAGCTGCTAAACTTCTAGGATGTTTTAAAGTCCTCCAACATCTGTAATTGTTTTCTGTGACCAACTAACGTGGGTCTGGAGAAGATGGGCCACAGTGACCTCTTTGACAGCTTTCTGTCAAGTCGCTTATCCAAGGGGAGCAAAATCACAAAGCTCCCAGATGATTTTTTTCTTCTCCCCTTTCCTCTTTTCTTCATAAATCTTCGTTTTGCTTTTATTTGACCAAACCAATCTAATGCCTGTTCTCCCTCCTATACAATGGTAAATGAACATGCAAATCGCTATCCCTTTATTTTTCTTCGATAGATTTCTGCAGCGGTTATGTCCATAAAAATTAGCCCATTTGAGATACATCATTGGAGTCAACAGAACCCTGCACCTTGTGCAGACCTGGACCCTTAGGGCTATTGGCTCATGTTCCTTTGGTTCTTCTATCAAATATCATTAGTAGAAACTGAACTCTTTGGCTTTTACCCACTATTATGGCTATAGTACATTTTCTGTCTCTCATCTCTCTCATTTTTATATCACGATTTTTTGCCATCAGTGGCACCAGTGTGGGTTCCTGGTTTTGATGTTATCGAGTGAACTTCTGGGATCGTTTTATGACTATATAGCAGTCAGTATTATATTCTTCTATTGGTGAAGATTTGTGTTGTTCCCAGTTTTTCCTTAGTATAAATATGAGATTAATAAGAACATTTTTGATAGAAGCCTTGTTGGATGCATTGTTCATTTAATGTGAGTAATCAATACAAGTAAGTGTGCTTCCTTTTCAGGTAGGCTTAACTTAGTGAGAAACTGCCAATTTTTAGAAAACGTGTTGTGCTAAATTGCAGTCCAACTAACATCACACAGCAATATCACACAAACTCTGTGTGAGGAAGTGATAGAGGCAATATCTTGCAAAATCAGTTTTTCTATGTTTCCTTTCATTTTCTTGTGAACCCTTAATGGCATCTTTGAAGGTGGCTGTGGTCACACCAAATGTCACCACCAGCCTATTCAAGTCCCGCCGCAGAGCCATGGAGTGATATACCAGGGCAGACCAGCCCAGTCTCAGGCTCATAAACATCAAGCAGGAATAGATGCCCATGAAATGAGAAGGGTCAGATGATTCCTCGCTCTCTTGCCATGTTTGTGCCTCTCTTTGCAGGTGCCGTGTCGCTAAAATCAATTGCTTGCATTTATTTTGTCAAAGATAAAGTCAGACATTAGTCAAAGCTGTGAAAACAGATTTTATTCTGTAACTACTGACCAAAGCAGAAGGGGCTGAGCTCCATCGCATTTGGGCAGAGGTGATGGCATTCTAATCGGAGTGAGGCAGGGGATAGGGCAGGGGTCAGGGCACAAGTGAAACATTACAAAATATTGGTCATTGTAAGCTTCTGCCTCATCCCGACAGCTGTATCTGCTGGTTGGCAATATAAGACGTTAGAATTCTAACCTCCCACAGAGACCGGGAGACAGAGATTCAGTCCTTCCTGAGGATGACACCTCAAAGGAATGGCTTTCAAATCCTGTGGAAAGACACACTGGAGTCCCTAGGAGATACACACATACCTCAAAGGGATGGAGGAAGGATTCCCTTCTTAGTAAGTGTTATAAGAAAGAACCTACCATCATCAGCAGGTATTGGCTAGAATTAAAGTAAGTTCCCCTGGCAGTCTTGAGCTTTTCTAGGTAGGCTTTGTCATGGGAGCCTAGGGTCATCCACGGGACATGGTCATATGCTATTAGAAGCCATGATAGAGTCTGATCATCTCTTAGTGCAGAGGTTTAAACTGAGTGTGTGTTTGCTGAGTTTGGTGGTTCTCACTTTCCATCCCCCATTCCATGGCCAGGATTTTACTGGACTCTGATAAATGGACAAGGCCACGGGCCATTTTCAGTGACGTTCAAGCAGCCTGTGCATTTCTATTGTGATCTGAATGAAAATAAAGAAAACCATGAGATTGAGAGTGGGCCCCACAATAGGTATGTGTTACCAATATTCGGGAGATAAACAAAAATATTTCTAGGCTTTGTCAAAATGGAAAGTGACTTATGCAGCCAGGATGAAATTCAAACCTACATTAGCAAAGTATACAGCTTATTAATATTATGTATAAGAAAGCCATGACAAGGGCCGGGCGCGGTGGCTCAAGCCTGTAATCCCAGCACTTTGGGAGGCCGAGACGGGCGGATCACGAGGTCAGGAGATCGAGACCATCCTGGCTAACACGGTGAAACCCCGCCTCTACTAAAAAATACAAAAAACTAGCCGGGCAAGGTGGCGGGCACCTGTAGTCCCAGCTACTCGGGAGGCTGAGAAAGGAGAATGGCGTAAACCCGGGAGGAGGAGCTTGCAGTGAGCTGAGATCCGGCCACTGCACTCCAGCCTGGGCGACAGAGCGAGACTCCGTCTCAAAAAAAAAAAAAAAAAAGAAAGCCATGACAAAATGACAATCCACAAGTGGCAATGGTAGGTACGGGTAGGGAGAGACTCCATAGGTCAAAATTATCCTCTCGTTAAATGAAACTCCTACGTGTTGCTACAGTAAGGGAACGGAAGCCAATGTTATGCTGGAATATATTAATTGTCATGGGATAAACAGGCAGGACATGATGCTACATTTATTAGTCACTTCTATTGAGAGTATTTGTGAAGGTTAATTTTTGTGTCAATTTGACTGGGCCAGGGAGTGCCCAGATATTTGGTTAGACATGATTTCTCACTGTGTCTCTGAGGGTGTTTCTGGAGGAGATTGACATTTGAATCAGTAAACTGAGTGAAGCAGATTGCCCTCCTGAGTGTGAGTGGGCCTCATCCAACCCATGGACGGCTTGAATAGGATGAAGAGTTAAGAAAGATGTTTTTCTGCTCCACTGTCTTTGAGCTGGGAAGTCAGTCTTCTGCCTTTAGCCTTGGACTTGGTCTATTTTCATTCAGAATAAAATTTTCCTGGTTCTTGGTGTAATGAATGATTTTCAATTGAAACTTGGACTTTTGGATATTATGTTATCAGACTCTCGATTTTATTGAAACCTTCTGTTTTAACTACCTTTTTCTGAGTCTGCTTCTGTAGGGGAAGGGGAGTGGCGCCATCTCATTGTAGCCAGGTGTGTGTAGAAATCCAGGTTTCTCACCTGACCTACCTCTGTTGACACCCTGAGTGGGAGGCCCGCGAGGACTGAGCGCGGGGATGAGGCCCCTTGGCTCGGTTGAACGATTGGCAGGGAGGGTCCTACGGCTCCTGGGAGGACCAGAAAGGTCGGTACCCTGTCAAAGCCAAGAGCCCTGACGGCCGGCGCCAGGGATGAGGCCCCGAGGCGGGGTCCACACTCCTGCCCGCCCGGGACTCGGAAGATCAAACTTCTGCAGCTTCTGGGACGCGGAGAGGGTCAGCCTGGCGAATCCCGCATACCGGCGCTTAGTTCTGGAACTGGACACCCCGCGGAAAGAATCGGGATCCCGGAGCCTGGTTATAAGTCTCCAGGGTCTTCATTTCCGGAGCAGGCGGGGGACCCTCAGCCCGGCGCTATCGCAATCTGCAGTCTTCTTGCCTGAGGGATCGCAAGTGCTTCCCTTTTGCCAGTAATTTGCTGGAGGCGCGGAAATGTGGAGATGCAGTCGAATTTCATTTGTCATAGGCAGCAATATGCAGATGCCCGAAGCGGCGCCCAAGATTTTCGTGGATGTGTCCTCAAGGGGCGGTGCTCGGCACGTTTAGCTAGAGTAGGGTCAGCAGGTTCGCCTCGCACACGAAAGGTGGCTTTCATAATGATTCTATTCTTTTCTTTTCTTTCTTCTTTCTTTCTTTCTTTCTTTCTTTCTTTCTTTCTTTCTTTCTTTCTTTCTTTCTTTCTTTCTTTCTTTCTTTCTCTTTCTTTCTTCTTTCTTTCTTTTCTTTTCCTTCTTTCCTCCTTTCCTTTCTTTCTTTCTTTCTTTTTCTTTCTTTTCTTTTCTTTTCTTTCGGAGGGGAGGGGAACGGAGGGGTGGGATGGGGGAACTTAGCTGCATCTTTGACCAGAAGCAGCACGGGAGGAGTTCCATTACTACTTGAAACCCTGCCGAGTACTAGGAACCAGGCCCGGTTTGCCCGCCATGAGCTGGATCGGAGACTAGGGCGCCGAATCAGGTGGACGTCATGTTGGCTTTAGATCCAGAAAATTCCCGTCTTCTCATCTATCGCCGAAATCATCTTTCTGAACATTTCAAGCTGACAGCTACAATGTCTCTGAAACCAAGGAGCTCTTTCCTGTGAAGCCCACTTGGCTTCCTCGCGCCCCGACCTCATTTGCGGAACCGGTTGAATTGCGTGGCGGAACAAAAGAAAAGGAACCTAAATCTGCACCTGGAGCTCGAGCCAAAGACCGCTCAATTCAGAGTTTCATGCTCTACTAATAGAGCTAGTTGGGGGCAAAAGGGGACCCCTACACATGTCTTTATGGGTAGAGCCCCTTGAGCCAGCTCAGAGATCAGGAACCAGAAGGACTCGACTCATCACTCACTGAGAGCCAAGTCTGCACTCTGGTGGCAAGGAAACTGAGGCTCGGAAAGAGAGCAAGTGCTTGGCTCTGCCTCACACCGTGCTACAGCTAGGCTAGAATGGAACAGCGCTCAGTTTCCTTGTGGCCTGGCCTCAATACAGCCCAAAGCAGCGGCCAGGCTGGCAGAGGTGAGAGGTGTTGAGCAGCTGCGCAGTGACTGCTTGGAGCCCTGCAGTCCTGCAGCCCCGCTTGGTTCACAGACACTTTCAGTTGGGCTCTCCTCCTCTTAGAAAGTTAATCTTTACCTTCTCTTTTAATCCTCTGACAGGGAGATTCATGTGGCTGTCTTCTTCCCTGGTGGTCTAGTGGCTAGGATTCGGCGCTTTCACCGCCGCGGCCCGGGTTTAATTCCCGGTCAGGGAACACGTTTTGCAACATCCCCAAATTGTGTGGGAAGATTTGATAGAGGAATCACACAGGTGATGATTAAAATGCAGAAATATGTTCCCAGCAGCAATATTTGTAACAATAAATGTTCACCACTTAGGAAACATTGTATGTTGCAATCCCTCCATATCCTAAAAGAATATGCAATTATTTCAAAGATGGATGTAGATAATGATAATAGCCACGATGAGGCCACCAGTGATGATGATAGTAATAATGGCTAATGCTCTTGGAGTGTTTACTATGCATCAGGGCAGGGGTTCAATGTTTTACTGCCGTGTCTTATTTAAACTTGGAACAACCCATTCAGAAACACATTCCTATTGGGACCATTTTACAATGCGGAAATGGAGGCACAGAAAACCTGAGTGACTTCAGAGTCACACCGCCACGGAATGAGGCTATCTGCTCACGTCTACGGCTTCATGGAGAGAAGAGTCTAAGGTTCTCTTGTTCTTCTGCTAGGGATTGTCATCTTCTCAGAGATGTGCAGCCTGAAGAATCAGCTGAGGCAGGTGTGAGGAGGAGGGAGGGAGAGGAAGGAGGTGTGTATTGGGCTTGGTATAGGCAGGTTCTGGAGCTCCAGAACTGAGCTTTTGCCTAAAATGCACCTTTTGTAAACAGCATTTATTTTTCTAACAAATCCTTAAGCCTTCAGGCAGGATTTTCCTCATCTTACTTGAAGCAGATGGGCAACAAAGACTCCATATATCTGGACATGGAAGAATGAAGGTCCGAAAAGAATAGTTACAAGGTTAACTAGGCCTCTGCATGGAACAGGATGAGTCTTTAGTTTTTTGCCGATGACTGCCCTGATTGCTCCACAAAGAGGTATGTAGCACCTGGAAATCTGAGGACATCTGCCTCAGACACCTGTCCATTATTAAATGCCCTCATCCCCAGGGTGCGCACCCTCACTTCTTTTTTTTTTTTTTTGAGACGGAGTCTCGCTCTGTCGCCCAGGCTGGAGTGCAGTGGCCGGATCTCAGCTCACTGCAAGCTCCGCCTCCCGGGTTCATGCCATTCTCCTGCCTCAGCCTCACAAGTAGCTGGGACTACAGGCGCCCGCCACCACGCCCGGCTAGTTTTTTGTATTTTTTAGTAGAGACGGGGTTGCACCGTGTTAGCCAGGATGGTCTCGATCTCCTGACCTCGTGATCCACCCGTCTCGGCCTCCCAAAGTGCTGGGATTACAGGCTTGAGCCACCGCGCCCGGCCGCACCCTCACTTCTTTGTGCCATTGCACAGGTTCTAGATGCCTGAGGGCGTGATGACATGGAGGCCAGAAGTCGTGTGGTTGGGCACATTTCTGAGTTGACACCAGGCTGCGAGAGTGGGGGCAAGATGCAGGAATGCCAGATTCTCAACATTCTCCCGGGCCCACACCTCCTTTTGCACTTCCCCTATCAGAAGCGGCCCCACTGCACGTGACCACCATAGCCTCCTGGTCTGAAGTCACCCACTTCCCCATTCTTCGCTACGCTTAATTTGTCATGCTCACCACTTGCATTCCCTGTGCCCGAATGGGGAAACGCTCGTGAGGAGGACACGAGCCGGTTGTGTTCCCACTGCCCAGTCCCTTCTTGATGCCTCCAGATGTGGGCTCAGTGGGGCAGGACTTGCTAACCATGCAGCTACTCACCTAGAGCAAGGCTTCACACCTCGTGAGCACCCAATGCTCGGTGAATGAAGGCGTTCCAATGCAGGTTTCTGAGAGACATCAAGAATTCTACTGGACTTCCCACTTTTAGTCCTTTGAATAATTCGGGTAATGGGAAGATAGAAAAAGCTTTTCAAACCTGGGTGTTCTTTGTAAGGTTTATTCCAAGTCTAGAGGCACCTTCTGGAATGAGCTCCCCTCTCTGTAAGGGGACACTCCCCCAGCCTGTGGGACTCTGTAGGCAGAGAGGAAGGTAAACCCTGAACATTGAAAAGGAGGAGAAGAAAGTGGGTAATACTAGGGGCAGCCTGGAGTATGAGAGACAGACAGACAGACACAGGCACACAGACACAGATGGACAGGTTGGAACAGCTGGGCTGGGTCGAGGAGGAGTCAGGAAGCAAAAGCACCTATATGTCCAAGAGCCAGATTTAGGATGTAGAAGTCAGAGTTCAGTTTTGCTGAAGAGAGTCAACAAAAGAACCAAGGCAAAGGGAGCCAATAACTCCAAGGATCCAGGTCTGCATAAGAAGCATGGTCAGGTGCAGGATCCTATGGCTCCAGAGATTTGTCTCCAGTGAGATCTGAGTTTTATAGAAAAACAAAACAAACACCATCAAGGAAGGAATAACACAGAGGTAGTTATTAGTGTGCTAATGCACCCTTGTCTTGGAGGGAGAACAGTCTGTAGATCGTTTGCATTTAACAAAAGCAGAATGCAATTCATAAAGAAAAGAGAAGAGGAACAAATGTCTAGAAGGAGCCATTCTTTCCTCTCCTATTTGATAAGCCTCTTGACAAGAAGCAGTTCAGGGTCCCTCCAGCCAGCTTTCTCTGGATTCAGTTAGGTAAATCACCAGAGAAAACAATTACAATTATTGGAAGACTTTCTAAACATCTTGGAGGTTTAGCTGTGGAACATGTGCCAGAGATTATCTCTGGGCAGTGTCCACCATGTCTTTCTGCTGCGTCTCCTGCTTAGGTAAGTCAGGCGGGCACCACCCCCTCACTGGTACATCAGACTGATGTATGGAAACTTTGCTGTGCTGGCAAGAGCACGAAGGAAAAGGCTCTCTCACTGAGTTGGAAAAATGTATTGGAAGATAAATTGGCACACCTGTTGGAGTCAAACTAAGAACGTGTAAAGTGATGCCTTTGGCTCCCCGCAAAATCGAGTAACAGATGCCTGAATTACTCTCCTGCATGAAGTCTGCCCACTACTCCTCTCTGCAAACAAACGTGCCTGTAATCCCAGCAGTTTGGGAGGTCTAGATGGGTTGATCTCTTGAGCTCAGGAGTTTCAGACAAGACTGGGCAACATGACGAAACCTCATCTTTACCAAAAAAATTCAAATTATTATCCAGGCATGGTGGTGTGTGCCTGTAGTCCCAGCTACTCAGGAGGTTGCAGTGGGAAGATCGTTTGAACCTGGGAGGCAGAGATTGCAGTGAGCCAAGATTACACCACTGAAGTCCAGCTTGGGCTACAGGATGAGACCCTGTCTCATGAAAGGAAGGAAGGAAGGAAGGAAGGAAGGAAGGAAGGAAGGAAGGAAGGAAGGAAGGAAGGAGTCAGGTGCGGTGGCTCACGACTGTAATCCCAGCAATTTGGGACCCTGAGTCAGGTGGATCACAAAGTCAGGAGATGAAGACGATCCTGGGTAACACGGTGAAACCCCCGTCTCTACTCAAAATACAAAAAATTAACCGGGTATCATGGCACATGCCTGTAGTCCTAGGTACTTGGGAGGCTGAAGCAGGAGAATCACTTAAACCTGGGAGGCAGAGGTTGCAGTGAGCTGATGTCATGCCAAAACCACGATATCAGAGATGATAAATTCGCTGGATAGGATTAACAGCAGATTAGACATTGCAGAAGAAATGATCAGGGCACATGGAACCATGAATAATTGAAAATATGCAAAATGAAACTCACAGACAAAAGAGATTTTTTTTTTTTTAAATGAAATGATTATCAGTGAACTGTAGGGCAGACTTTAGAGGTCTAAATTATGAGTAATGGGAGTCCCTGAGAAGGAGCAGGGAGGAAAGGAAACATTTATTTTCTTTCTTTGTTATTTTTATTAGGGATGGGGTCTCAATATGTTGACCAGGCTGGTCTTGAATTTCATTCCTCACTCAACACTTCCCGACTTGGTCTCCCAAAGGTGTGAGCCACTGTGCCCGGCCAATGGCTGAAGAAACAATAGCTGAAAACTTCTCAATCATAACAAAAATTACAAATCCAGTGACCCAAGGAGCTGAGGAAACCGAAGCACAAGAAACATGAAGAAAACCACTCCTGGATCCATCAAAATAACATTGCTCAAATCCGGCCAGAAGAAAAAGACATTGTACATACACAGGAACAAAGACGAGGATTGCGTCAGTTTCCTTTCTGCTCTTGCCGGCCTCTACCAGGAGCAGCAATGCAGGCGAGCAGAGAAGCAACATCTTTAAGGTACTGAGGGCAGGGGAAGTTAGCCTAGAATACTATGCCAGAAAAAATAAATTCCCAAAACTGGAAGTGAAATAAGGACATTTAGAGATGTACAAAAGCTGACCAAATTCACTACCAGCCTGCCCACACTACAAGAAACGTCAAAGGAGTCCTCCAGGCAGAAGGAATCCCATACCAGATGAAAATCCAGATCTACACGAGGAAATGAAGAACACCAGAAATGGGTAACTGTCCTAGGTATTCTTTTATTTTGTAAATTTCTTTTGTAAAAATTTGACCATTTAAACAAAAGCGATAACAATGTGTTGTGGGGTTTATAACATGCATAAAAGCAAAGTGCATGGCAGCAATAGCGTCAAGGCCAGCAGGCGAGGTTTAATATCACTTGAAGGTTGACTGTGATCAGTTAAAAAGGTTTGCTCTAAGCCCTAAGGCAATTACTAAAATAACAAAAGAAAGAGTTATAGCTAATAAGCCAACAGACGAGAGAGAATGGAATTATATAAAAACCATGTGAACACTATGATAGAGCAATTGCTCTTCCTATAGTAATTGCACCTCCTTCTATAGAAATACTTACACCAGTGACTGAAAATGCCTGTACAAGAATGACTAGAACATTATATGTAATAGTAAAATCACAGAACCAATTTAACCTCAAAAGCGTATGGAAAGGGCTAAATAAATGACAGTGAGAGAGAGGGAGAGGGAGAGGGGGAGACAGAGAGAGAGAGAGAAAGCGAGCGCGAGCGCCAGGCGCAGTGGTTCACGCCTGTAATTCCAGCATTTTGGGAGGCTGAGGCGGGCGAATCACGAGGTCAGGAGATGGAGACCACCCTGGCCAACATGGTGAAACCTGTCTCTACTTAAAACAGAAAAATTAGCTGGGCGTGGTGGCGCGTGCCTATAAGCCCAGCTACTTCGGAGGCTGAGGCAGGAGAATTGCTTGAACAAGAGAGTCAGAGCCAACATCTGACATCTGGCAACTGCACTCCAGCCTGGAAACAGAGCGAGACTCCGGGGGGGGGGGGGGGGGGG